>NW_025358527.1:0-7369 GCF_016433145.1 Gracilinanus agilis | reverse complement strand
CCATAGACTGCAGAGAACCTAACTACAAACCTCCATTGCCAGCTGGGGGAAGATTTTTCATCAAAGCTCATTAAATCCATCTGATTAAACTAGCAGAACACAAAAGAAAAAAAATATGAGTAAACAACAGAAAAAGAGAAAAGAAATTACAATTGACAGCTTCTTTCCAAGAAGAGAAAAGAAAACATATGACATAGAAGGAAAGGAGGAAGCCCCAGTGAATTGGACACAGGCTTTGGAAGATCTCAAAAGTCAATTAATCAAGAACTTCAGGAATTAAGAAAGCAATCAAGAAAGGCTAAAGACAATTTGAAAAAGGAAATACATGAACTAAAACAATAAAATGAAGTCCTAAAAGCTAAAATTGACCAGCTTGAAAACAAAGCAAAGAAGGCAAAAGATGATCTACAAAGAAAATCAGACCAGAAGAAGGATGACCAAAAAGCCAGGGATGAAATTCAGTCTTTAAAAAATAGAACTCAACAACTAGAAGCAAATGACTTCACAAAGAATAAAGAATATATAAAACAAAATTTAAAAAAAATGAAAAATTTGAGGAGAATATGAAACACCTCACTGATACAACCATGGATCTATAAAACAGATCTTGAAGACACAACTTAAGAATTATTGTTTTACTGGAACATTATGACAAAAGAAAAAGTTTAGAAATCATCCTACAGGAAATTATTCAAGAAAACTGTCCTTACATTCTTGAACAAGAGGGAAAAGTGGAAATTGAAAGAATCCACAGATCATCTTCTACATTTAATCCACAACTGACAACTTCCAGGAATATTATAGCCAAATTAAAAAAAAAAACTACCAGACCAAGGAAAAACTATTACAAGCTGCTAAGAAGAAGGCATTCAGATACCAGGGAACAATAGTTAGGATAACACAGGATCTAGCTGCATCTACTTTGAAGGACCAGAAAGCATGGAATACAATATTCTGGAAAGCAAGAGAACTGGGTCTACAACCAAGATTCAACTACAGAGCAAAAAGCAAGTGACTATATTTTTGCAAGGGAAAGTATAGTCATTCAATAAAACTGAAGACTTTCAAGCATTCATGAAGAAAAAAACTAGTCTTAAATAGAGTTTGCTGCCGAAGCACAGAACTCAGGAGAATCACCATAAGTAATTAAGAAAGTGGGGGGAAAAAAAGAAAAAAAAGAAAAGAAAAAAATCTTTTCTTTAAGGGAACCAATCAGATCAATCAATTTGTATCCCTAGAAGAAAAGAAGATATTAGTAAATATTAAAAATTGTTATTATCAACAGGGTAACTAGAAGAAGTTTACTTAGAGGGAACAGTGACAACTGTATAGGATGAAATGTCAAGATATATAGATCTATATAGATATAGATATAGATATAGATATAGATATAGATATAGATATATAGATATGTATGTATAAATATGTGTAAAACTAGAGGGGAAAAGGAGATAATATTAAGAAAAATGGGAAAACAGACAAAATGGAGTAAATTTATATTCCATAAAGAAGCACATGGGGTGAACAGGAGAGAAGATCAATATACTGAAAGGGTAAAGAGGTTGGAGAGAGGAAATATTTAATACTTAAGTGCATTGAAATTAACTTAAAGAAAGAAGAAGAATCAGATCCATTGGGGCAGAGAATTGATATGCGCCCTATGGAGAAGTAGAGGGGTAATAAAAGGACTGGTGG
Organism: Gracilinanus agilis; assembly: GCF_016433145.1. Classification (NCBI taxonomy): domain Eukaryota; kingdom Metazoa; phylum Chordata; class Mammalia; order Didelphimorphia; family Didelphidae; genus Gracilinanus; species Gracilinanus agilis. The sequence continues at coordinate 5,674 of NW_025358527.1, read as the reverse complement.
GGAGGGAAGCAACACTAGGGAGGGAGAGGGTGGGGGTAGCTTAAAAAGACCCTAAAGAAGAATAAGAGGGGAATAAGAAGGGAGAGGGGAGAAAGGGAAGTACAATAAGGGAGGGGATCAGGGGAACTGATTAAAAACAAAACACTGGTATAGAAGGAAATAGTGAAAGAAGAAAGGGCAGGACAAGGAGAGAGAATCAAAATGTCTGGGAATACACAGTTGATAATTATAACCCTGAATGTGAATAGGATGAACTTTCCCATAAAACAGAAGCAAATAGCAGAGTGTATTAGAAACAAAAATCCTACCATATATTGTCTACAAGAAACACACATGAGACAGGCAGACATGCAAAGAGTAAAAATGAAAGGCTGAAGCAAAATCTATTGGTCTTCAACTCAGAAAAAGAAGGCAGGAGTTGCAATCATGATTTCTGACAGAGCCAAAGTAAATATAGAGCTAGTTAAAAGAGATACTCAAGATAATTACATCCTGATGAAAGGCAGTATAAACAATGAAGAAATATGAGTATTCAACATGTATTTACCAAATGGTATAGCATCCAGGTTTCTAAAGGAGAAGCTAGAGGAGCTCAAGGATGAAGTAGATAGCAAAACTATACTAGTGGGTGACCTCTACCTTCCTCTATCAAATCTAGAGAAATCAAACCAAAAAATAAATAAGAAAGAGATGAGAGGTGAATGAAATCCTAGAAAATTGGAGTTAATAGATATATGGACAAAAATAAAAAGGGACAAAAAGGAATACACCTTCTTTTCAGCATCACATGGAACATTCACAAAGATTGACCATGTACTAGGGTATGGGAACATGGCAAACAAATGCAAAAAGGCAGAAATAATAAATGGAATTTCATCAGATCATAATGCAATAAAAATAGTTATTAGCAAGGATACATGGAGAGGCAAACCAAAAACTAATTGGAAATTAAATAATATAATTCCCCAAAATAAGTTAGTTAAAGAATAAATAATAGAAATAATTAATAATTTCATTGAAGACAATGACAATGATGGAACTTTTTACCAAAACCTATGGGATGCAAATCATTCCTAAGGGCAAAAGTTATACCATCTACATAATTGACCATATCAACAACCTAACAAACAAAAATCACATGATTATCTCAATAGATCTGAAAAAGCCTTTAACAAAATAAAACACCCTTTCCTATTGAAAACAGTAGAAGGTATAGGAATAGAATGGCATTTCCTTAAAATAATAAATGGTATATATATCTAAAATCATCAACAAGCATCATATGCAATTAATAGGATAAATTAGAAGCCTTGCCAATAAGATCAGGAATGAAACAAGGCTGCTCATTATCACCTCTGTTATTTAACAATGTACTAGAAACACTAGCAGTAGCAATTAGAGAAGAAATAGAAATTGAAGGTATTAAAATAGGCAATTAGAAGACTAAGCTATCACTCTTTGCAAATGATATTATGGTCTACTTAAAAAATCCTAGAGAATCAACTAAAAGAGCCCAACTTTTGGGACAAAAATCCATTATTTGACAAAAACTGCTGGGAAAATTAGAAAACAATATGGGAGAGATTAGGTTTAGATGAATGTCTCACACCCTACACCAAGATAAACTCAGAATGGGTGAATGACTTGAATATAAAGAAGGAAACTATAAGAAAATTAGGTGAACATATAATAGTATACTTGTCAGATGTCTGGGAAAGGAAAGATGTTAAAAACAAGCAAGAGTTAGAAAAAATTATAAAATGTAAAAAAATAATTTTGATTACATTAAATTAAAAAGTTTTTTTTACAAACAAAAACAATGCAACCAAAATCAGAAGGGAAACAATAAACTGGGAAAAAATCTTTATAAAAAAAAACTCTGAAAAAGGTCTAATTACTCAAATATACAAGGAGCTAAATCAATTGTACAAAAAATCAAGCCATTCCCCAATTGATAAAAGGGACATGCATTGGCGATTTTCAGAAAAAGAAATCAAAGGTATCAATAAGGACATGAGAAAGTGTTCTAAATCTCTAATAATTAGAGAACTACAAATCAAAACAACTCTGAAGTATCACCTCACCCCTAGCAGATTGGATAAAATAACAGTAGGGGAGAGTAATGAATGTTGGAGAGGATGTGGCAAAATTGGGACATGAATGCATTGCTGGTGGATTTGTGAAATTATCCAACCATTTAGATGGCCATTTGGAACTATGCCCAAAGAGCTCTAAAAGATTGCCTCCCTTCTGAACCAGCATTGCTGCGTTTGTACCCCAAAGAGATCATAGGGAAAAAGACGTACAAAAATATTTATAGCCGCGCTATTTGTGGTGGTGAAAAGCTGGAAAATGAGGGTATGCACATCAATTGTGTAATAGCTGAACAAATTGTGGTATCTGCTGGTGATGGAATACTACTCTGTTCAAAGGAATAATAAACTGTATGAATTCCATGTGAACTGGAAAGACCTCCAGGAATTGATGCAAAGTGAAAGGAGCAAAACCAAAAAAACATTCTACACAGAGACTGATATAATGTGGTAAAATAGAATGTAATGGACTTCTGTACTAACAGTAATGAAATGAGCCAGGGCAATTCTGAGGAATTTATGGAAAAGAACACTACCCACATTTAGAGGAAGAACTACAGGAGTGGAAATACAGAAGAAAAACAACTACTTGAACATATGGGTTGATGTGGACATGATTGGGGATGTAGAGTCTAAATGACTACCCTAGTACAATTATCAATAATATGGAAATAGATCTTGATTGATGACACATGAAGAAACCAGTAGAAATGTGCATCAGCTACAAGGCAGATGGGTTTGGGAGGGGAAGAAAATAAGAACATTAATCATGTAACCATGGAAAATTTTTTTTCTAAAAAATAAAATTAAAAACAATTATAGCACCAAGAAGAGAAAATAATATTTCACATAGAGTCTCACTAGGTCAAGTAGAAGGAAAATATTACCTTCTTTCTTTGATATGCTGGGCTACACAATGCTTACCATTTATTTGGGAGATACAGTAGAAACAAAGATGGTGATGAAGTACAGCATTATTTGGCCAAGTATAATGCTTAATTGAGTATTGAATAGGCATTTAAAAGCTGAAGAAGGAGAGAAAGCATGTTGTGAGTACAGATAATAGAAGAGGGAGAGAATAAGTATATATTTGGGCCAATGTTCCAAGAACTCTGTGAAGATCTTTTTAAATATCTTACTTAATCCTCCCAACAACCCATGAAAGTCAATGCTATTATTAGTTCCATTTTGAAGATGTGGAAACTTAAGTAGACTAGGATTAAATGATTTATGAAAAGTCTCAGAATCATTAGTTGCTTGAGAGTGGACATGGATTTGGGTTTTCCTAACCGCAGACCTAATCCATTAGCCGCTGTATCATGGAGCTATCCTAAGGTGGTACATGCAATATTTTGAATAATTAAGTTACAGGGTCAAAAACATAATTGCATGGGTTTTTGAATGGAATAGTCAAGTTTTGCTGGATAAAAACTTCATGGAGATAAATAGTATCAATAAATTTTTGTAGAGTGAGATATAACTAGATTTAAAATAAGGCACAATTAAATAAACAGGTGCTAGTGAAAACTTGCAGAGGAGTGATACCTTATAATGAAAAAGATGTAAATGGTTGTTTTAGTTTTAGTTTTTATTTTCTCCTGAAGGGTAAATTAACAAGAAGTATTGATATTCTAGATATGAAAGGAAAGAGCCAGGAAACATCAAGGTTTTGAACAGGGCAGAACAATTATATGGTGTCACAGATACAGTGAGTACACAGAATCAGTGAACAACCACAGAAAGAATGAGTATTCTGATAGACTGAGGGGGAATGGCAAAAATTTCACTATGGAGAAAAATAGTTTTGGGTACTGGCAAATATTAAGGTACCTATATCTTGTTCAGAATTAGAGATAATAATCTGGGAATGAGATTTTATCAAAGGGGGATTTTGCATAGGAATGGAAGTTCAAGGCTTGGGAATAAATCTGATTACCATTGTAGAAGATGGAGAGAGAAAGCAACAGAGACAGAAAGACACACAGAAAAAGAGAGAGAGAGTCAGAGAGACAGAGAGACAGAGAGAGACAGAGAGAGAACCAAGGACAGACCCCTAGAAAACATTAAGAGATCTAGAGTTCATGAAATTGTGTAGATTTTTCTATCACATTACTTGAAATCAAATCTTAGCTCTGCTCTTGCTTGTTTTATCTTTGGCAAGTCCTCTGACAATCAATTTTTTATTTGTACAATAAATAGGATTTGATGAGACAACTTCTGGAAGTTTCTATATCTAGCTCTATGATCCCAAGAATGAAATGAGCTAATGATAGAAATAGAGGAGTCATTAGAGAGCTATAAGCAATAAAATGAACCATCTTTGAAGGTGAAAGAATAAGAGTAAATGGTAGAACTTTGAGATTATCAAATGTAGGAGAAAGGTCATGTATTATAAGGAGTAGAAAAAAAGGAATTTAATTTTCTCTTCATTCTTGATTATTGAGAAAGGAGAAATTCTGAAGGTGAAAGGTCTTTGGAATTTGTGAAAAAAAATCATAAAATTTGATTTTTGGAAGAATAATTTGAAGGACTTGATGTATGTAAGTAGTAGAAGGAGAAATAAATCTTGAGCTGAGAGAGAGGAGATTAAGATTAATTAGCAGGAAAAATTGGTTTCAAGTAAAAAAACTAGAGGCAGAGAATAATAAAAAGGTAAAGAAAAAATTAAAAGAGAAGTATAAGGCAAGAAATTTTCATTGGAACATTATTTGTTTTATTATGGATGTGATTCAAAGATTTGGGGATTTCAAATGAGAAAATTCTCCTAGTGGACCTACATACATCAATTCTTGGGTTTACATTCTGGTGATATCATCAACAACAATGCAGATCTATAACTTTTCAGTATTGAGTATGAGTGTTAAGCAAATAATTCCACAATCACCTAGAGTTTGGGTTACAAATGAGATTTGAAAAACAGGATTTAGTGACTCCAAAGCCAGCTTCTCTACCCATATTGTAAGTAAGACAAGTAGGTAAGACAAGAGAAAGATATTTGGATACTGGCAACAAAAGGACTCACAATGCGAGAATGATGATATTAGAAGAAAACCAAGTTGAAGATTCCTCTACAAACTGTTTTCCAAAAATGTTCAAAATTACAAATAGAGAAATGCATGTTAAAATAGTTTTGAAGTATCACCTGACATATAAATATGACAAATAGAGGAATATGCTGAAATAATGCAATTTAGTGGACTGTGGGAGGATAGCATATTGGTTTATTGCTAGTAAAATTGAACTGGTCCAATTGTTCTATGAAAAAAAAAAGAAAAAATTCAACTTGGATTTATGTGAGAAAATTTTAATTTTAAGAAAACTTTTAATCCTCATTACTGGTTTCATAATAACATGGATAACAAGAAAACACACATATATATTAAAATATTATTAGCATAACTATTAAAAATTAGGAAAATATGAAAATAAGTTATATTTCCAATGATGGATAGATCTATCAATATATCCATCATTATATGTGTATATTTTATATATTATTATAAAATATATATGTATGTTTTATATTGTATATGTATATTTTATATGCTATGTATGTATGTATTTATATTATTTAATTATAT
>NW_025358526.1:0-1555 GCF_016433145.1 Gracilinanus agilis | reverse complement strand
AGATATTATGGAGTGAGTCTCAAACTCTTTAATTCTCAGAGAATTGTTCATCTCTCTCTCTTTAGCTCTGTCTACTTACTGGGTGGTATGGCTTTTTTCCTTGTTCTTGCTTTTTTTTTTTTTTTTTTTTTTTAAACCCTTACCTTCTGTCTTGGAGCCAATACTATGTATTGGCTCCAAGGCAGAAGAGTGGTAAGGGTAGGCAATGGGGGTCAAGTGACTTGCCCAGGGTCACACAGCTAGGAAGTGTCTGAGACCAGATTTGAACCTAAGACCTCCTGTCTCTAGGCCTGGCTCTCAATCCACTGAGCCATCCAGCTGCCCCCCCTTGCTCTTTTTTTTTTTTTAACATTTAATAATTTTTTTTTAGAAAAGTTAACATGGTTACATGATTCATGTTCTTACTCTGCCCTTTACCTCCCCCCACCCCCATAGCCAATGCACATTTCCACTGGTTTTAACGTGTCACTGATCAAGACCTATTTCCAAATTGTTGATAGTTGCATTGGTGTGGTAGTTTCGAGTCTACATCCCCAATCATGTCTGCCTCAACCCATGTGTTCAAGCAGTTGCTTTTCTTCTGTTTCCACTCCTGCAGTCCTTCCTCTGAATGTGGGTAGCATCTTTACCATAAATCCCTCAGAATTGCCCTGGGTCATTGCATTGCTGCCAGTACAGAAGTCCATCACATTCTATTTTACCACAGTGTATTGGTCTCTGTGTACAATGTTCTTCTGGCTCTGCTCCTTTCACTCTGCATCAGTTCCTGGAGGTCTCTCCAGTTCACATGGAATTCCTCCAGTTTATTATTCCTTTGAGCGCAATAATATTCCATCACCAGCATATACCACAATTTGTTCAGCCATTTCCCAATTGAAGGGCATCCCCTCGTTTTCCAGTTTTTTGCCACCAGAAAGAGCACAGCTATAAATATTTTTGTATAAATCTGTTTATCTATGATCTCTTTGGAGTACAAACCCAACAGTGGTATGGCTGGATCAAAGGGCAGGCATTGTTTTATAGCCCTTTGAGCATAGTTCAAAATTGCCATCCAGAATGGTTGGATCAGTTCACAACTCCGCCTGCAATGCATTACTGTCCCAATTTTGCCACATCCCCTCCAGCATTCATTATTCTCCCCTTCTCTCATTTTAGCCAATCTGCTAGGTGTGAGGTGATACCTCAGAGTTGTTTTGATTTGCATTTCTCTAATTATTAGAGATTTAGAACAATTTCTCATCTGCTTATTGATAGTTTTGATTTCTTTACCTGAAAATTGTCTATTCATGTCTCTTGCCCATTTATCAATTGGGGAATGGCTTGACTTTTTATACAATTGATTTAACTCCTTGTATATTTGAGTAATTAGACCCCTGTCAGAATTTTTTGTTATAAAGATTTTTTTCCCAATTTGTTGTTTCCCTTCTGATTTTGGTTGCATTGTTTTTGTTTGTACAAAAGTTTTTTTTAAAATTTTTTTTAAACCCTTAACTTCTGTGTATTGACTTATAGGAGGAAGAGTGGTAAGGGTAGGCAATGGGGGTCAAGTGACTTG
>NW_025358525.1:0-2507 GCF_016433145.1 Gracilinanus agilis | reverse complement strand
ATTGTACAATGCAGGAGCAGCAGCAACACAGAATATTCTAACACATATAGACTGAAAAAACCATTATGATACTCAGAATTACTAAACCTTTCAGAGTTGGTCATCTTCATAGTATTGCCATTATTGACTAGTTGTGCTCCTGTTTATGTTTAGTCTTTGCAGGCTTCCCAAAAGATACAGACTCTCAGGTTCAGTATCTCTTTGGAGTTGGCATCTAGTATGGTGTCTTCTCCCAGGGATATGGTTCCCAGAGGCTCAGAGCCTTTGGTTCTGTATGGAATTTGTTTATGACTCTGTGTGGGCCCAGAATAATGAACTTATCCCTTTATTTGATTAAATAGTGGGCTTTCTGACTACTTGGAAGTTCTGTATTTATTTGTAAATTAACAGTACCATCAATAGAGATTGAAACTTAGTACTAATATTACTGAATCAAATGATAAGAATAAATTACCAGAATCTTGAATCTTCTTTATAATCACTAAGTTTAGTAACACAGGAAAGACAGTGACAGTTGTTATTCAGGTCAACTGGGGCTTGAAATTGTGATATTCTGAGGGTTAAGAACTGAAAAATTTGGATAGAATATGGGACCAAGGGAAGGTCAAGGAACTGGGGTCAATATGGGTAGCTAATGGGGACAAATAAACGAAGTGAGTTCAGGGAAGTTAATAGACAAGAATTGATCCTAGGCCATAGCAAAATATGCAGTGATACATAGTCAGGGTGCCAAGTTGTTGAAATTTGAGATGGCAAATGTGGAGACTGGGTCAATATCAGAAATGACAGTCTGAGTCTTAAGCAAAATGTGAGTTTTGACATCCAAGACATCCAAGTCACCCTTGAAAGAAGGTCAATTGAGAGGGACTCAACAGGTCACCAAGATGGGCTCACTGTCCCTGAGTAACTTGGGGAGTATAAGAATTTAAAAATTAAAGAAATCTCCACTGCATCAGAAGATCCAGAATGAACTTTAAGATGTAATTGATTGAACTGAAGGGGACTGAATACTTTTATTCTGAATATAAACTCTTATGCCAAAGGGGACTTGCCCCCTAATTGGCTTTTTGTCAATGTACCTAGCAAATATTGGTTTTGCTCTCTTTTTTTTATTTCCCTCTTATCTCCAACTATTGTAATTTCCTCTAAAAGTGCAATATTGTACACACCTATAGGTGGAAGATCTTTAGAGGTATAATCTGGTTATACTAAATGATTCATTGGGTAGGCTAGTCTCCCAAAGAATCACAGGGGGGATTGTGAAGCGTGAATCAAACTTTCTATTTTTATCAATCAGCAACTTTTAAATGAATCAATCAAGAACTTAAAGCATCATTACCAATCACTAAGAAAGAAAGTTCACAAGTCACTTGCCAGAGTGGGTGATAACTCCAGAGGCCACTGACCACCCCTTGGGCAGTACTAGTCAAATTGAAAGACTGCAATTAGTTCCTGTAAAGTGGAGGAAGGGACAGGCAGTGACATGGAAAAAAAACAAACTATAAAAAGTCCTGAACTTCCTGTCCATGGAACCTTCAGCTTGGATCTTTGACTTAGATCTTCTCCTTGGGACTTCACCTTCTGACTTTGCCTTGGGATACTCTGTGTCAATGAGCTGGTTGAATAGCAGGCCTTCCTTTCTGAGCTTCTGGAGAGATTGGTTTTGGAGAGGATCTCCTTTCCTGAAGGAGGCTGCATTGGTAGAAACTTTGCTGAAGACACCACCAGACTTCTGACTAAGGATTACTGGAAAATCCATATGGAGACAAGGGATGTGGTGAAGACCTGTCAGGGCTGAGCTCCACACTGGAGTAGCATTTAGGGTGATAGGGTAGATAATTCTTTACCTTCTTCTTACATTTTTCCACTTCCACTCTTTCTACCTCTTTGTAAATGAAGCTACTAAAAATCATTTTGACTTCTTATAATATCTTTAAATTGCCAACCACAATATTACTATAGAATTCTGATTTTTGCATAAAAACCTAATTTTTAAATTCTTACAGGAGGAAAGGTTATTTTTGTTAGATTTGTCCATTGAGCACTGAGATCTGGGTATTAAATATTCTCCAACCTGCTTTTGAAGGCTTCACTTTTTAGATTATGTAAGAAGCACCCGGAGCCGCAAATAACCTTCAAAATTAAAACCCAACCCCCTCATTTTGCAGATGAGGAAACAGACCCAGAGAAAATAAGTAACTTGCTCAAAGTCATAGTTGTAATAAAGGGCAGAATCATAATTCAAACATGGGTCCTCCAACTATAAATCCATTGCTCTGCCCAATTTAAGACTATCCTGCCATAATTTAGGATAATTTTTTTATTCCATTCTCAGTAGAAATGTAGCAAAATTGGATACCATGCTCCTAAATTTACTTTTCATTTTGTGTTTTCTTCTCAAAATTAAAATAAATCTCAGTTCTTTTAAATTGCCATTATATATTCAATTATATAACAGTATATATCATCATATATATCATAAATTACCATCATATATATAATTATAT
>NW_025358524.1:0-1052 GCF_016433145.1 Gracilinanus agilis | reverse complement strand
TCAAGAAGGAAATAGATAGTAAAACCATACTAGTGGGAGATCTAAATGTTCCTCTGTCAGATCTAGATAAATCAAACCGAAAAATAAATAAGAAAGAGGTAAGAGAGGTGAATGAAGTCCTAGAAAAATTAGATTTATAGATATGTGGAGAAAAATAAATAGGGACAAAAAGGAATACACCTTCTTTTCAGCTGCACATGGCACATTCACAAAGATTGACCATGTTATAGGGCATAGAATCATTGCAAACAAATGCAAAAGAGCAGAAATAATATATGTAACCTTCTCAGATCATAATGCAATAAAAATAATAATTAGTAAGGGCACCAGGACAGGCAAATCAAAAACTAATTGGAAATTAAATAATATGATTCTCCAAAACCAATTTGTCAAAGAAGGAATCATAGAAACAATCAACAATTTCATTGAAGAGAATGACAATGATGAGACATCCTACCAAACTCTGTGGGATGCAGCCCAGGCAGGACTCGGGAAAATTTATATCCTTGAGTGCATATATTAACAAATTAAGGAGGGCAGAGATCAATGAATTGGGCATGCAACTCAAAAAATTAGAAAGGGAGCAAATTAAAAATCCCCAGATGAAAACTAAATTAGAAATACTAAAAACCAAGGGAGAAATTAATAAAATCAAAAGTAAAAGAACTATTGAATTAATAAATAAGACTAGAAGCTGGTACTTTGAAAAAAACAGATAAAATAGACAAAGTACTGGTCAATCTAATTAAAAAAAGGAAAGAAGAAAACCAAATTGATAGTATCAAAGATGAAAAGGGAGACCTCACCTCTAATGAAGGGGAAATTAAGGCAATCATTAAAAACTATTTTGCCCAATTACATGGCAATAAATATAACAATTTAGGAGATATGGATGAATACTAACAAAAATATAAACTGCCTAGATTAACAGCAGAAGAAATAGAATACCTAAATAATCCCATATCAGAAAAAGAAATTGAACAAGCCATCAAAGAACTCCCTAAGAAAAAGTCGCCAGGGCCTGATGGATTCACAAGTGAATTCTATCAGAC
>NW_025358523.1:0-1224 GCF_016433145.1 Gracilinanus agilis | reverse complement strand
AAATTATATGTAAATTATAATTTTATAAATATATGCATAGTATGTAAATAGGAAATAAATAGGAAACAATAAATAAAATATAAATTATGAATATACAAAATATGTACAGGTAAAATAAATGTATAAAATATAAATATTAAATATATAAATTCTAGAACTATATTAATATAAAAATAAATTTTTATTGGCAATTATTAACTATGGACCAAATTAAGGCTTTTACTAGCTTACTCCATATTATAATGGCAGGCTTTCTTTCCAGGACACTTTTCATCCTGCATGGTTCTTGTCCAGACTCTAACATGAAATCATCACAGAACACCAGTTCTTCCTAGTGACTGAGAGCCTTTCTTCTCCCATTTTTCTGACATCTTAAAAATAGCCAAACAATACTAGAGTTGTGTCCTTGTCATCCCCCTCCCTTGCTCTGTGACCCATTCACCTTTTCTTTTTACCATATATTCTGTTAATGACATTTTTACTCCTGTTATTTCTCCTTATTGTTTTTCTGTCATCACCTACTCTGACAAACCGTGCACCCCTCCATTGCTAACTTTGTCATATTCATTTTTTAAAGCCTTTTCCTTTAGTCTTAGAAACAATGCTAAGTATTGGTTCTAAGGCAAAAGAGTGGCAAGGGATAGGCAGTGGGGAGTCAAGTGACTTACCCAGAGACACACTGCTAGGAAATGTCTAGGGCGAGATTTGAATCCAGGATCTCCTGTCTTTAGGCCTTGCTCTCTCTCCACTGAGCCACCTATTTGCTCCCATTATATTCATTTTTAATTATTCAGAGACTATCCTATCACATGCTTTCATTCAATCCATAGATCAACAACAATTAAGCACCTACTATATGCTAGACATAAATACTGGTACTGGTAAAACAAAGACAGAAATGAAACAATCTCCATCCTATCAGGGAAATAATATGAGCACCTATAATAGTATACTGAACGAATATGTGCAAAAAAAATACAAAGTAAATATAGTGTTAAAAACAAGGTGATTTGAAAGGGAAGACACTCACAGTTGAATGAATCAGGAAAATTAGAGATTAAAAGCAGGTGTTTGGACACTATCAAGAAAGAAGTAGAGGATTCCATGAGATGGAAGTGAAGGAGTACATTCTAGGCATGGAAGATGGCCCAGGGAAAGACATGCAAGTGAGATATGGAGTGTTCTGTTTGGGAGAGAGAGACAGAGAAACAGAGAGAGAGAGAG
>NW_025358522.1:0-6276 GCF_016433145.1 Gracilinanus agilis | reverse complement strand
CTTCTTTCCTTCCTTCCTTCCTTCTTTCCTTCCTTCCTTCCTTCCTTCCTTCCTTCCTTCCTTCCTTCCTTCCTTCCTGAAGTCAGGAAGACTCATCTTCCTGAGTTCAAATCCAACCTCAGAGAAGGAGAGAATCATCATGGGCTTCAGGGTGAGGACGATAGGAGACAGCTTGAGTGGTCTGGAGAATAGTTTGTAGGTGAAGTCCATCTTGGCTGGATTAGGGTGCAAAGAAGGGGAATCATATGAAATCAGACTCAAAGGGTAAGTTGGAGCCAGCCTGGGGAACCCCTTCAATTCCAGGCTATTTGAATTTTATCCTAGAGACAATAGAGAATTACTGAGCGTTTGGTTTCCATTTTAACAAAGGAATGACTTGTGCCTTGGGAGGATTATTTGAACAGTTCTGTGAAGCAAGACCTGGATCAGGGAGAGGCTGGAGAGAGGAGGACTAATTATGAAGCTATCTTAGTTACTTTCAGAAGAGTATCTATGAGGAGGGCCTAAACTAAGGTGGGCACCTATGGATGGAGAGAAGGGGATTGGATTCGAGAGATTTGAATCTACCGGATGTATCGACTTATTGAGTACTGGGAGAAGAAAGCATCAAAGATCATTGTTGTTCAGTTGTTTTTCAGTCATGTTTTTCAGTCATTTGTAACCCAATTTGGGATTTTCTTGGTAAGGATATTGGAGTAGTTGGCTATTTCCTTCTCCAGCACATCTGACAGATGGGGAAACCAAGGCAAACAGGGGTTAAGTGAGTGACTTGTCCAGAATTCCATAGCTAGTAAGTGTCTGAGGCCAGATTTAAACTCAGAAAGATGAGTCTTCCTGACTTCAGGCCTGACACTCTATCCACTGCACCATCTAGCTACCCTCAAAAATAACTGAGAAGTCACATTTCTGAGTGGCCAAGAGGTTGGGATGCCATTAGCAGCTGGGTGGCACAGTGGATAGGGTAGTAAACTTGGAGTTAAGAATAGTTCAGTTTAAATCTAGGCTTGAGCTTTTACCAGTTGTGTGGCCCTGGACAGGTCACGTAACTTCTTGTCTGCCTCAGTTTCCTCATCTATCAAATGGGGTCAATGTTGTAAAGCTCAAAAGAGATAGTATTGTGCTTTGAAAATCTTAAAAGTGCTATATAAATGCTAGTTATTATTATTATGTACAGAAATAAGGGAGTTTGGAAGAAGGAAGAGGATGAGTTGATCATGTTAAGTCTTCTTCTAGTTCTGACATCCTGAAGTTTTATGGGAAGCCGGCTTTTTGACCTACTTAGATTTATTTTTCCTACTTGTAAAATGAGGAGGTGCTCAAGGTCACTGGGATTATTAACCTCAGGAGGTCTGTGAATAGATTTGGGGGGCCTATGTGCTTAGATTGGGGGGGAAATCTTTATTTCAATATATTTGTTTTCCTTTGGGATCCTGTGTACTTTATTTTATGCATTTATAAACATGATTGTGACAGCAGGTCCACGGACTTCCTCAGATTGCCAGAGTCCATGACATTAAAAGAAAAAAAAAAGGTTATGAACCCCTTAGGTAGGTGTTCTCTGAGCCCCTTTTAGCTTCATGGTCCCTGAGAAGACATTGGGATTTGTGCCTGCCAGGCTGAGAGCCTTGGGAGCATCAAACTTCTCCCTCTGTGTCCAAGCTTTAAGAAACAGCCCTGCCCCCAATATCCCAAGGACTCCTCCACCTTCCCTGCTGGGCCAGCTGCTGTCCAACAGCCCAAGGATGGGAACCGTCTGGTTTCTCAGTCCCAGTCCCTGTCCAGATGCTGCCCCGTGCCCTCCCCCCACCCCAGCCTGGGTCTAGCCCTTCCCCCGACGCCGTGGTCTTCCCTGTGGGCTCCTTTTGTGTGCCCGTTCCGGTTCCCTCTCGAAAGTTATCAATACCTTTAACAGGGAGCAGATGGTAGCTCTGCCACTGATTATGGCTCTGGGAAGAGGGACTAGGGAAGCCGTGGCCAACAGGGGTTGGGGTGGGTGAGGGGGAGAGACTCCCGGGATAAAGCATCCCAGTCTGATTAAGGTCTCCAGGTCTCCTCTGAAAGGGAGCTTTGAAGTGAGTCCGATGAAGGTAATTCAGTTATCTGTGTCCTCCGGAGAGTGAGTCCATCCGGGGAGGGAATCCTGTTTATCCAGGTGGTGGGGGGGTGGGGGGGAGAAGGGAGGCAGATCCTGTTTCCATTATGTCCCATCTGGGACTTCAAAGAGGATTTGAGACTTAATGCTGACACTAAAGGGTCAACGTTTGGAGAGGGGAGGAGGGAGGAGGGAGATAAACTCTTGCTTAAGCTGGCGTTGCCATGTCCATGAGCCCACCCCAGTGGGTGGGTGGGTGAGTGGGGAGACGGAGCCAGTTTTTAAGTATTCAAGTACCAGGCTAAAGCCTCCTTGTCACCCACTGAATAAAGGCTAACCTTCTCTGCCTGGCACCCACAGTCCTCCCAGCTCTGGCCTCAGCTTCCCTTTCTAACCAATTCCATCTCCCTCCGCCCCAGCTAGACTTGGCTCCTAGCTCTCTCCCCACATTTGACATCCTCATTCCTATTTCAGAGCCTTTGTTCAGACCGAAACTTGTACCCTTATTTCTGCTTAGCAAAATCTTCCCCAGCCTTCAAGGCTCAGCTCAAATACTTCTTCCAGAGCAGCATGGTGTTGTCCAGAGAGCCATCCGTGGAGTCACAGGATGGGAGTTGGAATCCTCTCTCAGTCACTTAATAGTTTGGTGATCTTTGGCAAGTCACTTATCCAGCTTCAGCTTTCCCACCTGTAAAGAGGGGCTAATAGCACACAGCTGACAGAGGTGCTGTGAGTTTGAATGAGATAAAATATGTAAAGTGTTTTCTAAACTTTAAAGAGCCATATAAATGCTAGATAGCATTTTTATTCCAGGATCTGCCCACGTAGAACCGATCCTTCCTTCCTCTGAACTCCTAAGTCCTTGGCGTGTTGCTCTCATTCTGAACTTGCCACTGCCTGGTATTGTTATGTCCGAGTTTTTCTCCCCAATTAAGTTATAAGCTCTTGCAGGGACTGCATCTCTCTGAACACATAGCACCGGACAAGGATTTATTTTAATTCAATTCTAGACATCTGTTAAGCACCTACTATGTATAAACTAGAATACAGAGAGGTAAATGGCAACCCAAGTCCTTGCCTTGTGAAACTTATGACCTAAATCTTAAAAGACCTTAAATCAAAGGGTTTTCCACATTGTAAAGCAATGAAACTGTTTGTAACCTCTGACCCAAAGATCCCACCCCTGGTCATGTGCCACTAAGAGGTCAATGACAGAAAGAAATGTCCCATTTGTGTCAAATAGAGCAAAAAAACTGGAAACAAAATGGGTGCCCATTGACCAGGAATTGGCTGGATGAACTGTGGTGTGTGAAAGGAATGGAATGTTATTGTATGCTAAGAAATTATGAAAATGGAGAATTCAGAGAAATGTTGATATGAACTGATTCAGAATGAAAAAAGCAGAACCAAGAGAATATTATATGCCTAAGAACCACAATAATGTAAATCATAAGAACACTAAAAGGTACTGATCACTATTAGGAAAGATGGGATTAAATGCCATGACTAGTTTTGGTCCTGGAGGATAGATGATGAAACATGCTGGTAGGAAGGTGGAGAACCACAGGAAGAGAATGTTGTATACCCTTTTGAACATGGTGACTGGATTGCGTGCTTTTGCTCATTTTTTCCTTTATTGCAAGGTAGAGTTCTTTGTGTAAGTTGAGGGGCTTAATTATACATAAAATAAATAATTATACATAAAATAAATACATTCTATGTATTTAATATACATAAATAAATACATTCTATGTATTTAATATACATAAAATAAATAATTATACATAAAATAAATATATTCTATGCATTTAATAACTATACAAATACATAAAAATAAAGTGTACCAATAGAGCTTTGTCAGATATTCTAGAGGATAGTCTATGGAAGGGGGATTTGACTTTTCTTTTGGTCTTGAAGGGTAGAAGAAGAGCAATAAGTGAGAGTTTCATGAAAGAAGGAAGATTTCAGATTTATGAAAGGAAATTTTTCTTACCTATGAGAACTATTCAGATTTGGAATGGGATGCCTTGGAGGTAGTGAGTTCCCCTCCCTAAAAGTCTTCAAGCAAAGTCTAAGTGACCACTTGTCAGGTATGTTTACATACAGTACCCTTATTCAAGTATGAGTTGGGCTAAATGACTTCTGAGGTCTCTTCTAGCCCTGAGTTTCTGTAATTTCCTATGCCACTGATTCTATGTCAATTAGAAATATTATTATTGTTATTTTTAAACTTTCTTTTGTTTTTTCAATTTTACTAGAAATAATTTTTAACAATGCTTTCTGACATTTTATGATTCATATTCTTTCATTCTCTCCCTTTTTTCCATCCTCCCTGAGGAAGTAAATAGTCTGATATAGATTATACCAGCACTATCATGAAATACATATTTCCATATTCCCCGTGCTGCAACTGAAGACATATCACACATACATTAAAAAGCTTATGAAGGAAATATTATGAAAGATGGCATGTTTTGATTTGCAATCAGATTCTAACAGTTCTTTCTTTGACTATGGATAGCATTTTTTATCATGAATGCCTTGGGGATATCTTGAAAACTTGCTTTGCTGATAATAGTTTAGTCCTTCACAGTTGATCATGATACAATATTTTTGTTACTGTATACAGTGTTTCCCTGATTCTGCTTACTTCACTTTGCATCAATTCATATAAGTCTTTCCAGGTTTTTCTGAAAGCATCCTGTTTAGCATTTCTCATGGCCTAATAATATTCCGTATAAACATATGCCACAACTTTTTCATCCATTTCCCAATTGATGGGTACCCCCTCAGTTTCCAGTTCTTTGCCAGGGAAATATTATTATTATTATTATTATTATTATACCTTACATACAATGGGCACTGCATACAGTACAACATTCAACATCGATAGAATGAATAGTTAATCAGTTAATATTATGGGTTCAAGTTGGATGCCTCTTTCATGGGAAAGCCCTAGAACACTCAAGAATGATTGGGAAAAGTTCTGTTCTCATTGTATGAATATGAAAACTGAGTTCCAGATGTGAACTGAAGGACCACAGCCTCTGGTCTGATGAGGGCCGACCATTCCTTATCTCTTAATTTGATATAGGAGACAGACTATCTCTAATGTTAAAGAAGCATATTAAGCCCTTCCCTTTGCTTTTTGCCAGTCTAATGGGGAGATGTGGACAAAAACACTACTAACATTTATATAGCACTCAGTACGTGCCAGGCCCTGTGCTAAATGATTTATAGGCATTTTCTTTTTTGAGCCTCACAACAAACCTGGGAGATAGGTGCTACAGAATCAGAGCTGGCAATTACCTTTCAGGTCACTTAGATGAATCATCTATTTTGTGGACAAGGCTAGATGACTTGACCAAGACCACTCAGTCTCTCCTTAAAACTAACTCATTCTCTATTCATTTCCTCTTGGTCCTGAAGGTCAACTCTGTAACGTGTGGTCGATGCCAATATGCTCGTGGGAGAGGGCTAAAGCGTTACATCCAAATACTGGCTTGCCATCTTAATTGAGGTCTTCTGGAATGAGTGGTCTTCCTCTGTGTTTTGCTTATCTTCCTCACTAGATCAGAAGATCCTTGAAGGCAGTGTCCTGGATCTTTTATTTCTTCCTCATTCCCAGCACACATATTGTTAGAAAATATAGAAAGGGAAGACAATTACCATTCCATAAAATGCTAGGATTTAAGCTTGAGAGGGACATAAAAGAGCCTCTAAACCTTCTTTGATTTCTGGCCCAGATGTTTACTATCTGTGTGAGAATCATATCAGACAAACAACTCTCTGGACTTCAGTTTCTGCATCTCTAATATGATTGGATTGGACTAGAAATACTCTAGTCCAATCCAAAGATACATTGCATCTAGAAATCATCACCCTCCCCTAGTAGACAAGGAGTAAGCAACATGGTGAAACTTGTCCTCTTATCCATTCAGCTGGGAGCTCCTAATCTCTTCCATCTGACCAAGGGCATGAATCATAGACCTGGGGCTAGAAAGGCCTCTGAGGGAAGCAAGTCCAACTCCTTTATCTTAATAATAAAGAAACTGAGGTCCAGGAAGATACTTGCTCAAGGCCATAGAGGTAAAGAGGACTTGAAACCTAGGTCCTTTGACTCCAGAATAGCTAGGTGGTCCAATGGTTAAGGTGCTGAGTATGGAGTCAGAAAAGCTTGAGTT
>NW_025358521.1:0-8239 GCF_016433145.1 Gracilinanus agilis | reverse complement strand
AGAGAGAGAGAGAGAGAGAGAGAGAGAGAGAGAGAGAGATACATACATACATACATACATACATACATACATACATACATATTAAAGCAAATATAACACCAGTTCTTCACGTATTTTCACTTATGGGGAGAATCTCTGGAACATAAGTCCTGCTGTAGGTGAGGGATCACTGTATTCTGATATTGTAGGAAGGTGTGCTATGCTGATTGATTTTGATGACCTGAATATAGCAGGTCACTTGGAAAGAATATCCACAGCTGGGCAGAGACTATGATAGCTGACTTTAGCAAACCTTAATCAGTTACACACAAAAAAGACAATTTTTTTTCTATCAATGTAAAGAAAGAGGGAGCAGAAAATCTCAAAAGAAGTAAGAATTGAGCACATCATCTTAGAGGGGATGGAGATTCTCTACCAGGATATATCTTGGAAAGAGGTGACCATTTGACATAGCCACAACTGATACCATAATAGCTGCTATCCCTGTCTAGAGTTTAAACCATTTAGAAGCCAGCTGACATTGATTCAGGAAGGAATATGACTATAAAAAGAATAATAATGATGATGATGGTTTTCCCAACTTCTCCTCTCACTCCCTGGGAAAATGAACATCTGTATTTCTTTCAAGTTTCCATTTTACACGGCTGTTCATCTAGTATTTACAACCCAAGGTTAAGATTGAAACTGGTCAACTAAGGACACATCTGGACTGTACCAATTTTGACCCATGATGTGAGGAATATAAGTTTTGAAAGAAAATTGAGAAAAATAAAACCCATTTTAATTATTTGGCATTGCTTTAGAAAAGCTGGCTATAGTATGAAGACAGATAAACATAGTAGCAATAATAATAACCGTAACAATAATAGGTAACATTTGTATAGCATGTGCTATGTGTCAGACATTGTGCTAAGCAATTTACAAATATTATCTCATTTTATCTTCCCTACAACCTTGTGAGGGATATAGTATTATTCTCCCCATTTTACAGAAGAAATTGTGTCAAACAGAAGTGAAGTGATTTGCCAAAGTGAAGTGATTTGCCAAAGTTCTAGTAAGTGTATGAGACTGAATCTGAACTCAGGTATTTCTGACTCTGGGAGTAATATTTTTTATCTAATATACTACCTAGCTGAGTATATAGTATATAGTATATAAATATATAGAGGACACCATCAAGGAGAAAATACAACCCCATTTGCTGATAATAAATCCAGTATACTTAGAAGACCCCAGAAAATTATGGAAGAAAATAAATTAAGATAATTAATGGCTTCAACTAAGTAGTAAGATACAAAATAAGTTTGCAAAAAGAATTGGCATTCCTACACAGCACTGAAAGAAATCAGTAAAAAGAAACAATTCAAAATGATAGCAAAGTTTACAAAATACCTGAAAATTTACCTACCAAGACATGAATAAGAGTTTAAAGATACTACCAAAAAAGGACTTCTTAGAAAGATAAAGGGAAAAACACCAAATAATCTAAAAGTCTTATTTAGGATTGCACTATTAAAATAAGATTGTCATGGTTACCAAAACTGATTTACAAATTTAGTGTTATAGCAGTAAATTGCTGAGGAGATACTCTAACAAAAATACCCAACTCATAGCACAGTGCTTGGCACATAGTAGATACTTAATAAATGCTTATTTAATGATTCATTGATAGAATCAGAGAAATAATAAAATTCATCTTTAAAGGGACTATAATATGTCAAAAGAATCATGAGAACAAATAGTAAATGTAAAAGGGATGAAAGACTAAATTCATCAATAGCCTCTCATTATTTTTCTTTGAGATTCTAGATCTTTTGTTTTTTCTACATGAATTTTAATAGTCTTTAATGCAGAAACCTTATCTGACTTATGAAATATCTTTCCCTATCTATTCTCCAATAATTTCCCTAATTTTTTTTCATTATTCAGAATTTAACGCCGTTTTAGTGATCTCTTCATTTGTTCTTTTATAATTGAAGTACATATTTTTCTCAGCTCAAATTAATTTATTCTGTTGTCAGTTTGTATCAATCTTTCATGTTTCTCAGAATTTTTCATATTTGACATTATCACATTGATTCACCACATTTTGTTTTTTCCCAGTTATTTCTTAATTGGCTGTCAGTCATTTTATTTCTATATTTTTTGGTGATACAAAAAAAGCATTGCTATTATTATTTTGTTTTACAATTGTCCTTTTTTCTGTCTTTTATTCCTTGAGAAAATTCCTCAGTAATGAAACTGCTTGATAAAAGGATGAACCTTAATCATTTCTCTAAAAAAGTTCCAAATGAAAATCAAGAACTAATCAAAAAAGTCAAATAAAAAAATCAACAATCATAGCTCCCTAACTATGCATCAGTGTTCTTGTCTTCCCAAACTCTTTCAACAATAACTTTTCCGTTCTTTATTTTCATCTTGTAATAGGAAAACAGCATTTTAAGAGTAGAAAGCAGAAAAGCAGACAAGAGCTGACAAGGCTGAACATTCCAAACCTTATAATCTTGGTCAATTTGCATTGTTTATGATAAATTCTTCTGTAGGGAATTCATCAAGTCTAAAGAAGTAATAGGATTGCTTTTGAAGGTGAAAGTGAATGATGCATTAACTTATGGCAAAGAAAGTATAGAGCTACTCAGGAGAACTTATTTTGCTTTCATTTTCTCTGCCAAGAGAGATATTCTCTAGACACAAGTTAACAAGAAATGACTAATAGATACTTGATGCCTAGTATAAAGTAAGGTCCTTAAAAAAATGATGAAAGATGTCACTCATCATAGCAAGAGGGAGAAGGGATTTCCAGGACATAATGTTATTTCTATTGTTGGATTAGTTCAAGTCACCAAACCAAAATAAACTACAATTGAAGGTACTGAAAGAATTAGAAAATATGATTCTGGCCTACTGTCATGGATCTTGTAACAGATCATAGAGAACTGAAGAAACACCATGAAACTGGAAAAAAGTGACCAGATTTTTGATTTTGAAAAATAGAATCAAGTGGAATTTGCCAGCAAGCTTGTCTTCTATTTAAAGGCAAATTCTAGAATGCACTATTCAAGAGATTATTAAGGTGTGTGGCTTCATCAAAAACTGGTCATACTATATTAAATTCACTTCATTTTTTAAATATCTAGGAAAACCAAGGGAATCCTGGAACTATAGTTTCCCTATATATTTAACAAAGCATTTCACAAAGTTTGTAATGATATTCTCATTGAAAAGATGAAAAGGTAATCCTGTTTGCCTCAGTTTCCTCATCTATAAAATGAACTAAAGAAGGAAATGGCAAACCACTCCCTTATCTTAGCCAACAAAGGGTCAGACATGCCTGAAAACCAGTGAATAACAAACTTCAATCTCATTTAAATACGGTGATTGGATATGAAAGTTAATAAGCTCCTCACTTACATGGAAAAGGGTAACATAAATGAGAAGCAGTGTGATGTAGTGAATAGAGGATCCTTATAGTCAGAATGATTTGAAATCTAGTCTTGCTTCTGAAAAGAATTGGCTATGTGACAATGGACAAGTCAGTTAACCTCTCATTATCTAGTCAACTTTCTGTGATTATAAGTTAGTTGCTTATCATCATTAATGGAGTGGAATGGATTTGGACTTCCACAATAGGAGTCTTCAAGACAGAGGGTAAAGGGTTTTTGAAATTTCAGTTGTTATTATTTTTCTATTGTCATGGAAAGCACATTTCCATGTTGGTCATTATTTTAAGAGTACACTCATACAAAATCAAAACCCCTGAATAACATCATAAATAAGCTGATGTGAAAGATAATGTGCTTTTATCTGCATCCTATTCCAACAGTTTTTTCTCTGGAGGTGGATAACATTTCCCATCATAAATCTTTCAATGTTGTCCCAGATCATTGCGTTGCTGAGTAGCCAAGTTTTCACAGTTGATCATCACATAATATTGCTGTTACTATGTACAATGTTTTTTCCAGTTCAGTTTATTTTGCTCTGCATCAGTTAATGTAGGACTTTCCAGCTTTTTCTGAAATCATCTCGATTCTTATTTCTTATAGCACAATATATATCACCAACATATATCACAATTTGTTGATCCATTCCTCAATTGATTTCTTTGCTACCACAAAAAGAGATGTTATGAATATTTTTATACAAGTAGGTCCTTTCCCCTTTTTTATGATCTTTAGATATACAGACTCAGTGGTGATATTACAGGATCAAAGGGTATGCACAATTATAAAGCTCTTTGGACATAGGTCCAAATTGTCCTTCAGAACAGTTGGATCAGTTCATAACTCCACCAACAGTGCATGTGTCTGACTTTTGCCATAACTCCTCTAACATTATCACTTTGTTTTACTCTCATATTGGCCAATCTCATAGATTTTAAGGTGGGTAGCTCATCATTGTTTTAATTTACATTTGTCTAATCAAGGAGGTTAGAATATCTGTCTTATTATTTTAATCATCAATTTATATTCTATGATATTTGTTTTTTTTGTTTTCTTTTGTTTTCTGTTGGTCTGTTGCTTTTTTACCATATATCCATTATCTTTGAATATCTTCAATTGACTGTGTTTCCTTTTGCATTTTTCAGTACTTTAGTGGTTTCATCTGTAGTTTATTTTGTGTTATTTTAATTGACCTCCCTCCTCTTTCCTTCCATCCTCCCTCCCTCCTCACATATCTCCTTCCTTCCTTCCTTCCTTCCTTCCTTCCTTCCTTCCTTCCTTCCTTCCTTCCTTCCTTCCTTCTTTTCTTCCTTCCTTCTTTCCTTCCTTCCTTGTCATGTATGCATTTTAAGACTTTTTTCTTACTTGTTTTTTTTTTATATAATTATTTTTGGAGTAAAAATATAAGGATTCTGGAATCATTGCAATGTCTCACTCTGCCATGTTAACTGAGAGTCCCCTATACATTTTGTTTTTACCAAGACTGATCTGTATTACTACATACATACTTCATAATTTACAAAAATAGAAATGATCTGAAAAACACTTTGGATCATAAGATCATATATTCGGAGCTAAAAGGGATCAATATAGAGGCCACTGAATAAAACCTTCTGATTTTTTAAATGAGAAACTAAGAGGAAAATAGATTACGTGACTTAAGCAGTTATATTCTGGTAAGTGTCTGAGGCAAGAATTGAACTCGTTTTCCCAGGCTCTGGATCTAGCACTCTCTTCACTATGCTATCAGCCTTTCTTTTATAAAAATCCTTCCTTCATCAAGTAGAAATGATTAAGTTATTAACTCTGTTTACTTGTTATTAGGACTCCTTACCCATTTTTTCCTTGGCAAATTAGTTGTTTCCCTTCATGTAGAAGCAGGCTGTTTATTTATCTGGGCATGTTTCAATGAAAATTTGCTTAAGCAAAATAATTTAAGGCTAAATAATGTGAGTTAGAGTCTGCCACAAGCAATACATGGTGGTAGCATAAACTATACTGATAGAATATAATTTGTCTTTGACATAGCATCTGTTGGGTCTTCTATATCCAAAAGCATATGATCTGCATACTTATTCAGGATGATATACACACCATTGCCATCTGCCCTGTCAGAGTAAGTCAGGGTAGAAAGTCTGGCATTGCATATTTCTTTCTCAAATTTTATACTTCAAAATCCCATAGATATGTGCACACCTGCAACAACCCAAATCTCAATTTTCAAATATTAATGTACCTATAGAGCTATTTTGTTTCCTTCATACCAGGATGAAAGCTTTCTTTTCCAAGGTGTCTTTATTCATTCAAAGTTTATTTATCTAAAGTTCTATAAAGGGAACCATTTAATTCATTAAATTGATATTTTTTCCATCAGAGATGATTGTTGTATTTCTGCATTTTATCCAACATATATCTGAGCAGGCTGTTCTAATCGCCTCCCCATATCTATCCCTTCCAGCCATGCTTTTTCTAGAATGGTCCATGACCTATTCGAGAGCATTTTCACAGAGCTCCAGGTAAACATGGCAGGTCACCTTCCATTGATTTATTGTTTTATTAGGAATTGAAATCATTACCATGGAAGAGTGCTTGCCAGGTTATCTTGATAAATCAAGTTTTAACTTAGCTGGAGGTCATCACCTATCTGGTTGTTAATGCTCCTCCTTCTTCCTTCTTACATTGCTTTCTTTCCTCTCCACTTAATTTTAGTCTAGGCTCCTATTTTTATTTTCTCTCCAGTTAATATTCATTTTTTCTCTTCTCTCATCTCTCTAACTATATCTTGATTATTTATTTCATTGTACTCTTTAGGCTTGTCAAAATTCTTTTTAAGTAAATCTGAAGAGGTTTAGAAAGTGTTGAGATATATCGTGTAGACCAATGATGGCAAAACTTTTAGAGACCAATTAATTGCCTAAACTGCACCCTCATGCTGCATGTGAGCTGCCTCCTTCACCCAGACAGGGGAGGAAAGAAGTGCTCCCATTAAGTTGCTGAGCAGAGGGACCAGTGATGTCCTCAGGAGCAGTGGAAAAGTGAAAGGGAGCAGCCCCTCCAGCATGTGTGCCATAGGTTCACCTACATGGATAAAGAGTATATAGATTACCATGAGTATATTTATATATGTAGTCTCTCTATATTGTAAATTCTTCTCCATTCTAGCTATTCTTTTTATTTTACTTTTATCCATTTTTATTTTTATTTTATCTCTCACTCATGTAATAAATTTTTTGAAATGTATCCTTCCAAATCCTAGTGAAATCTTTAGAATCTCCTACATAAACCATATAGAAAATAAATCAGTGGTGGTTGAGAGCAAGCATAGACCTATTTTTAAAGGTATTTTCCCACTTCTGTAAATATTATTCAATTCCCAAATATAGCAATATCTCTATTAACAAAGTATATGCTCCAATTGTATAATTCTTTTTCAGAAATTAGAGATAGAAATAAAATAGGAAATAATGACAAATAATGAAAATCATGCTCTGAAAATTACATAGAATGTTAAACTAAGTGGAATAAAAACTATAATCTATTCAACTGTCAGTCTTTGGGGGGGGGGGGAGAAGAAGGGAGGGATACAGAGAAAGCCTATTACTAGCTCTGAAAGAGAATGGACACAGAAAGGGAAAACGTATTCCAGTATTTTTATACTTTATTCCCATCTACAAATCCTACAACCCAGCTGCACAGTCTACTTTCTCACACATAGAAAAAACCATTTCCTTTCTCATCATCTTCAAATTGGTTTTCTCTAATTGCTGGAATGCTCTCCCTTCATATCTTCACCTATTTGGTTCTCTGCTTCCTTGAAATCTCAACTAAAATCTCACTTTTCTTTTCAGAAGTCCTTTCTAGGTCTTAATCTTGGAGTCTTCTCTGGACTTGACTCCAGATTTGATAGATAGATAGATAGATGGTTGGATAGATAATCTATGCATCTATGTCTATCTCTATGTATGTGTATAAGTACAAATATCGGTATATATATGTATAGGTTCATGAATATATGTCCACATGCATGTGGATATATGTGTACATGAAGGATATATTAATATATACTTACATTTTAATAACATATATTTGTGTTTGCATATATGCATATTTGTGTGTCTATAAACACATACATGGGATAATATACATTAATGTGTAAAATACACACACAATACATATAGCATTAATATATAGTTTTTTGCATGTTGTCTTCCCTGGACTTTAAGCTACTTGAAAGCAAAGACTATTTTCTGACTCACTGTAATAAATGATAGTTGATTATGACTATAACTCTGACATAAATTTTCTCTAACAAATCTGTGAAAAGGGTAAGGCTCATATTTTCACCCCCTTTTTACAGATGAGGATCAAAGATCTCATGGTCACTTCCATGATCATCTAAATATTGATGAATCATGAATATTTATTGAACTTAAGGGCAGAGAAGGTTTCATTGTTCTCTTTGTAGTCTCAGTTACTAGCACAGTGCCAGGCACATAGTAGTCATGGTAGCATCCATCTTATCCCAGATAATGATTTTAATAGTACTTAATAATATAAAATAATGAAAAGCACCATGCATTCCCTAAAAGAACTTAAAAGGGTCAAGACTATTAAGATAAAATTGAATAGGTATAAAGTCCTACTCATGAATTAAACATATCACTGGTACCAATAAACAATAGGAGATTTTTATCTAGAAAATAGTTGATTTGTAAAATATTTGGGGCTCTTAATGGATTGTAGGCTTTTTATGAGTCAAATATGTAATGGAGTATTCACCAAGAAAGAAAGAAAGAAAG
>NW_025358520.1:0-1666 GCF_016433145.1 Gracilinanus agilis | reverse complement strand
TCCCAGGGCTGTCTTGAGATATTGGTAAATTTATTTAGCATAATCCCTGGCACATAGTAGGCACTTAATAAATACCTGTTTGCTTCTTTCCAGAATCCAATGTACTTTTCACTGTATATGTTGTTAGATCAGGAATTGGGTGAGGGTGACTCTGAGATAAAACCTGAGGGATCAACAAGTAAAACTTTGTCTAATTGCTCCCCATCATGTGCTTTATCTTTCTTCTAGCCCTAGCTCTACCCAGGTTTTCCAGGTCATTAAAATGACTGGAGCCACAATGATAAGTGCCACACCTGGCCTCTAGGGGGTTCCCTAATCCTCCTAACTCTTTACCTAGGTGGTGATATATACTCTTTCCTCTTAGTTCAATAGAGACAAACTTGAGAGTTTTTCCCCAAGAACATATATTAGGAAACTAAGGGGGAAAGATAGAGAAAACAAAGTCTAAAAGCATAATTAAGAATTTCTAGAATTCATTTTTTAAAAATTCAATTATATTCAACAAACATTTAAGGGACTTTCATCAGCCGCCCTGAACTGTGTTAGGTGCTATAAAAAGCAAAAGCCTGTCCTCAGACAACTTCTAGTCTACTGGGTGGGGCAGCATCTGGTTCAGTGGGACGAGTGATGGAATTGTAGTTAGGAGGCTAGGTGAGAACCCTAGCTCTGCCTCTTATCACCCTATGGCTGGTCAAGTCACTTACCATTATGGGTTTAACTTTCCTTAGTAGTAAAATGAGAAAGTTGGACTATATGACCTTTAGGTTCCCTTAGAGCTCTAAATTTATGCTGGTATAGTCTTCATGTAAACTATTGGACAAATATAACGTAATTTGAGGAACAGAGAACACTAACAACTTGGTAGAGAGTGGGGACAGCTGGACATGAGTTCAAATCTGGCTTCAGATACTAGCTGGGTGACCCAGGGCAAGTCACGTAACTCCGTTTGCCTCGGTTTCCTCATTTGTCTAATGATAGACTTCCATCTGCTGCTACTGCCTCAGGAGCTCATCAAGATGTTGTGTCCAGGGAGAAGGGAAGTGGCCATCAGGACCCAGGAACATTAGCCCCTGGCTTCGAATGCTTTCCTCGTGTCTACCTTTTCATTGGCCTCTCCTGTATCTTGGGGATATTAATTCCAACTACCCCAACTGAAGGAAAAGGAAAATTCTCTATATGAGGATGATTTAGGATTTCCTGATCAAATGTATGCTGCAGAGGTATGTCATGGATTCTACTTTGCAGATTTTCTAAGGAAAGATGACAGTGAAGAACACTGTGAAAAATCATCATATTCCATTTTATCTCTCTTCGTATTCCACATTGTAAGACTGAGTAAAAGAAGAAAAACTTGTCTTTCCAGGACTGTGGATATTCGGCAACCAGTTCCCTAGGAACATCTGTTCAGCTAGCAGAATGGTCCCTTTCTGATTATCAGAATAATACAGGTGAGAAGTGATGGACTTAGTGACAGTATGAGTAGAGAGAAGGATTAGGGGAGATAGATTTTGCAACTATTTTAATCTAGGCCACAAGGGAAACGTAAGAGTGAAAATTGACATTGAAGTTGTAAGCTAGATAACTGGAAGGGTGGTAGTATCTTCAAAAGAAATGGTGAGTGGGGCAAATAGGTGGCTCAGTGGATTGAGAGCCAGACCTAAAGACT
>NW_025358519.1:0-3135 GCF_016433145.1 Gracilinanus agilis | reverse complement strand
TATATATATATATATATATCCTCAGAAATGTTTCTTTCATTGTCCTCAGATTTTAGCTTCTTATGTCCTTATTTTTTTAAATTATTTGTCCAGACCCATGAATTTTTCAGTCTGGAGAACTCAGAGTGAAAACCCTTCATAGTAATATAAAACAGGAATTCGTCTGTGTCTTACCACTTTAGGAAGTTGCTTAGAGCTTTGAGAGATTGAGACAATCCAATGATTATCCTTTGAGATTCTCAGCTATGTCACACTGCTTCTCCATTGCTTGTATTGCCCATTAATTCCCTCATACTTGTCATTTAAGAAATCATTAGCACTTTCTATGTGCTAGATGGACAGCTAGGTGGTACAATGGATAGAATGACTAGCCTAGAGTCAGGAAGTCTCATCTTCCTGATTTCAAATCTGGTCTTAGATACTTACTAGCTATGTGATCCTAGGCAAGACCCCAAATCCTGTTTGCCTCAGTTTCCTCATCTGTAAAATGAGCTACAGAAGGAAATAACAAATAAATCCAGTATTTTTGCCAAGAAAATCCCAAATGGGGTCATGAAGAGTTGTGCATGACTTAAACAGCTGGAGAACAACCTGTGCTAGATACTATGATAAGTGCTGGAATGATATTCCTCAACCTCTCAGTTCTTTTGCATACTACACAATCCTACCTTCCCTATCTCAACCCTTTAAGGAAATAATTTACCTTTACACTAACCTCTGCATTTGATCCCTTATACTCTTATCAACCTATGCCTTGCCAAGCCCCAATTTTATGTTAAAATAATTTCAACTGCCCTCTCACCCCAGAAAGGAAATCCTTTTATACTTCCCTAATCAATTCATTATGCCACTCACCACAACAACTTTTTATCCCTCCTCAAACCTTCCATGGCATTTCTCCCCTGAATCCTATCAACTCAAGATGGTGCCTTATATTTCACTGAAAAGTTGGGACCTTCTGCTGAGTACTATGTCTTCTGCCCTTCTCCTTATCATATATCACTCATACCTCTTTTCCCACTCTCTCCTTCACACTTGCCCACATGAAGAGATAACTATTCTCCTTATCAAGGCAAATCCTTCTTTGTATACCTATAATTCCATTCCATCCTATTTTCACTAGCAAAATGCCCCTTCTTTCAGACCCACTCTCACTAATCTTCAGTCACTCCTTGTCAGCTAGCAGCTTCCCTGATACTTATAAATATACCCTACTCTTCTTCCTCACTTCTGCATCTTGGCTTCCTTTATGATTCAGCTCAAGGGGCAGCTGGGTAGCTCAGTGGATTGAGAGGCAGGCCTAGGGACGGTAGGTCCTAGGTTCAAATCCGGCCTCAGCCACTTCCCAGATGTGTGACCCTGGGCAAGTTGCTTGACCGCCATTGCCCACCCCTACCATTCTTCCACCTAGGAGCCAATACACAGAAGTTAAGGGTTTTAAAAAAATAAAAAAGTAAAAAAAAAAAGATTCAGCTCAAATTCTGCCTTCTTCCAGAGGTCTTTCTCACTCTCCCCTTCCCTCCTATATAGCATGTACCTTCTCTCTGAAATTACCTCTCATCTTATATCCTCATTGGTATTTGTATGCTGTCTGGCCAATTAGAATGTGAGCTCCTTGAGTTCAGGAACTGAGTTCTGCCTTTCTTTGTATCAACACCATTTAGTAGAGCTATCCTGGCACATAGTAAGTGCTTTATAAATGTTTTTCTAATGGACTACTGACAAAAACAAAGACCACACAATCTGCTGACTCTGAAGAGTTTAAAATCTACTGAAGCTGTATGGGTAGATGCAACAAATATAGTGATAAGTAAATATAAAATAATTTTGGAGATGGAGGGCATAAATACTTTCAAGAATTACAAATGAAATTTTCTTCATTGTTCTAATATTGTAGTTTAAAGGCCTAAAGAAAATAAGTTTAATTTAAGACAGAAGAGAACAGTGGGGCTTATAATTATTTCTGGGCAAGTTACTTATTAATAGCTTTTGAAGAAAAACCAAAAAGGAAGGAAGATAGGGAGGGAGAAAGGAAAGAACAAAGAGAGATAAAGAAAGAGAAAGAAAAAACACAGACAAGAAAAACACCATAAAATGGAATTCTAAACTGATTTAGGAAAACATCAAGCCAAGTGGATGTATGATTATTTTCTCTCAGCAAAATATCTTTTTAGTGCTTTCAAGAATACTAAGTTTAGGGGAGAATTTATATGGGAAAAATTAGTGTCTGTGGGAAAAATTTTTGTGGTTCTTTAGACAGGATTTTTTTAATCATCATGGTACATTTAGGAAAGTGCTTAATGAGAAGATGAGATAAAATAGAAACTTCTCCTTCTGACTGTCAAAGCTCTACCACTCTGGCATTTCAGACTTAATAAATGATGCAAAGAGCAGTCCTTAATGTGAAAGTTCAATTTCTTGCATGTCATTACAAATATTTCTTTAATGTAGTACAGACACATAAAATCTCAGGACTCAGGCTTGACAAAAAGGAAGAGGACTTCAAATACCAAGTTCTATCTAAACTTCAGTTTTCATCCTCTATAAGAAAAATAATCAGAAAAAGAGGGGGGAAATGAGTGAAGGGAGAAAAAAGGCAGTGGCCTTTAAGATAGTCAGGATACATGTGATGCGTAATAATTAGACAAATCACCTAATTTTCCTTGACATCAGTTTCTTCATCTAAAAATCGAGGGAATTACGTTATAGTCTCTTTTCTCTTTTTGAATCTCAGTGCTTAGCATAGTGCCTGGCACATAAAAGACTATTAATAAATGTTTATTGAATGAATGGATGGATCTTGGTGACTACTTAGTTCTCTTTCAGCTCAACATCTCTGATTCCATTTTAAGTCAAGTTAGAATTATTATTTGTTACTACATACAACTACTACAGTTCCATTACAATCTAGTGTACTAAGTTCCCCAAGCTGACTTTCCTCTATACAGACTATGGAAAGAATGACACGAACAAAAATAGCTCCTGGAAAAACCTGAATTTCTTTTAAAGAAGTAATATTGATGAGTTCAGGGATGAAAGGAGGGAGGGAAGGAGAAAAGGAGGATGGAAAAGAAAAAAAAGGAAAGGAAAAGAGAGGAGAGGAGAGGAGAGGAGAGGAGAGGAGAGGAGAGGAGA
>NW_025358518.1:0-3719 GCF_016433145.1 Gracilinanus agilis | reverse complement strand
AATTATTATTTTTATTGCATTATGATCTGAAAAGGTTGCATTTATTATTTCTGCTCTTTTGCATTTGTTTGCCATGTTTCTATGCCCTAGTACATAATCAATCTTTATGAATGTAACATGTGCAGCTGAAAAGAAGGTATATTCCTTTTGTCCCTATTTATTTTTCTCCACATATCTATTAACTCTAATTTTTCTAGGATTTCATTTACTTCTCTTATCTCTTTCTTATTTATTTTTTGGTTTGATTTATCTAGATTTGGTAGGGGAAGGTTCAGGTCTCCCACTAGTATAGTACTACTATCTATATCCTCCTTGAGCTCTGCCAGTTTTTCCTTTAGAAATTTGGATACTATACCATTTGGTGCATACATTTTGAGTACTGATATTTCTTCATTGTATATGCTGCCTTTTATCAGGATGTAATTACCTTCCCTATCTCTTTTAACCAGATCTATTTTTACTTTGGCTTTGTCAGATATGATTGCAACTCCCTGCCTTCTTTTTCTCAGTTGAAGTCCAATAGATTTTGCTCCAGCTTCAAAACAATATGGTACTGGCTAAGAGACAGGAGGAAAGATCAGTGGAATAGACTTGGGGAAAGTGACCTCAGCAAGACAGTCTATTATAAACCTCCAAAGCCCAGCTTTGGGGACAAAAATCCACTATTTGACAAAAGCTGCTGGGAAAATTGTAAAACAGTGTGGGAGAGATTAGGTTTAGATCAACATCTCACACCCTATATTAATATAAATTTGGAATGGGTGAATGACATGAATATAAAGAAGGAAACTAAGTAAATTAGGGGAACACAGAATTGTATACTTGTCAGATCTCTTTAAAAGCAAGCAAGAGTTAGAAAAAAATTACAAAATGTAAAATAAATAATTTTGATTAAACTAAATTAAAAAAGTTTTTGTACAAACAAAACCAATGCAACCAAAATTAGAAGGGAATCAACAAATTGGGAAAAATATTTATAACAAAAAACTCTGACAAAGATCTAATTACTCAAATATATAAGGAGCTAAATCAATTGTACAAAAAAATCAAGATATTCCCCAATTGATAAATGGATGGGCAAGGGACATGAATAGGCAATTTTCAGATAAAGAAATCAAAACTATCAATAAGCACATGAAAAAAATGTTCTGAATCTCTTATAATTAGAGAAATGCAAATCAAAACAACTCTGAGGTACCACCTCACACCTAGCATATTGGCTAATATGACAGCAAAGGAAAGTAATAAATGTTGGAGGGGATGTGGCAAAATTGGAACATAAATGCACTGCTGGTAGAGTTGTGAATTGATCCAACCATTCTGGATGCCAATTTGGAACTATGCCCAAAGGGTGCTAAAAAATTGTCTGCCTTTTGATCCAGCCATACCACTGCTGGGTTTATACCCCAAAGAGATAATAAAGATAAAGACTTGTACAAAAATACTTATGGCCTTACTCTCTGTAGTGGCAAAAAACTGGAAAATGAGGATATGCCCTTCAATTGGGGAATGGCTGAACAAATTGTGGTACCTGTTGATGATGGAATACTATTGTGCTCAAAGGAATAAAGAACTGGAGGAATTCCATGTGAACTGAAATGAACTCCAGGAATTGATGCAGAGTGAAAGGAGCAGAACCAGGAGAACATTATACATAGAGACTGATACACACTGTGGTAAAATGAAATTTAATGGACTTCTCTACTAGCAGCAATGCAAAGATCCAGGACAATTCTGAGGGATTTATGAGAAAGAAGGCTATTCATATTCAGAGGAAGAACTATGGGAGTAGAAACACAGAAGAAAAACAACTCTTTGACCACATGGGTTGATGTGGATATGATTTGTGATGTAGACTCTAAACGACCACCCCAGTGCAACTATCTATAATATGGAAATAGGCCTTGATCAATGACACATGTAAAATCCTGTGGAAATGCATATTGGCTACAGGGCGTGGGGGGTGGAGGGGAAAGAAAGAAGATGAATCATGTAACCATGGAAAAATTTTCCAAAAATAAAAGAAAAAATAGAAAGCAGGAAGAACAAAATCCAAGTGCTTCCTTACAAATGGAGTAAGGGTGATAACCAAATTTCACTCTTTTCTTGATAAAATTTTTGTTTCTCTTCTCTCTAAAATAAGGGCTGCCAAAACTTCCTTAAGGACATTCTCTTTTGTATTCAAAGTTAAAGTTTTGATTACAAGAAGGAATTCCTTAATGGAAGTGGTCCAGGAATAAACTGAATTCTTGGAATTTTATTTAGGAATGTTACTATATTTTAATGTGTTATGATATTTTTCTTATTCAAAAGTCCTCTAAATGCCATGTTAACTTATCTTGGGACAAGTAAAGGCCATTGGGAGAGCATGCCATTTTGGATATTTCTCTCTTGAATTAGAAATTACTTGGATATATGTTAATATTAAATTTAAATTGTTTCTGACAGTTGAGCCTAAATGGCAAAGTACGGTATTAGTATTAATTTTTCTTTTTGACATTGATCATAAAGCCCTTTTCTCCAGAGTCCAGTACTGCCAGAGTTATACCAGAAGTATGAAAAACATTTTTCAAATTTCTTAATGCGCAAATGCTTTGTTTTACACATGTAAAGAAAACCCAAACACCTCAATTCCTACACCAAAGGAAATTTCCTGTTGAAAATAACTTAGAAATAGACTGAAGCATATTTATCTGTCTCTGCTTTCCTCTTCTTCCCTCTTCATTTGATTTCTGTTGCTTTACTCTTTACATAAGGAGAGAAAAAGTTTTCAAAAGCTCAATTATCTAGTACTTTTACAAATATAAGAAACCCATGATCTAAATATCTGGACTTTCATGGATTGGGTGTAGTCTTGAGAGCTTCCCTCTTTGATTTGTGACCCCACCCACTGTTTCCCCCTGGATTTATCAGAATTTGGCTTATTGTCTAGATTTCCACAAGAAGAGGAAAAGGGCCTTCAGCAACCACATAAGCACTTAGGCTAACAAATCATCAAATATAGGTCAGGTTTTATTTAGCTTGACAAGAGAACATAAAGGACTTGCACCCAAGTTTACATTCTAATAATCCAGACTATTGTCTTTCTCTAGTAAGCCCCTTCTCACCCAAGGAACTTTCATTTTACCATCCTCTAGACTTGGAGTATTTACCCTGTGCTTAATAATAATAATAATAATAATAATAATAATAACATGTTGAATTCTGGAGCATCATCATATTTGGACTGCCCCAAGAGGACCAAACTTAGGGGTCACTAGAGAGCCACTCACTGTTCTGGGACCTTCACAGTCCTTTTA
Source organism: Gracilinanus agilis (assembly GCF_016433145.1). Classification (NCBI taxonomy): domain Eukaryota; kingdom Metazoa; phylum Chordata; class Mammalia; order Didelphimorphia; family Didelphidae; genus Gracilinanus; species Gracilinanus agilis. The sequence goes on along the minus strand of NW_025358518.1, from coordinate 420 downwards.
ACTCACAGTACTAGTGAAGAGTTGCTACATTTTGCTATTCCTCATCTTTAACTTTTCCACTTGGTCTAGGAAGTCATTGTACTTAGACTGTAACCTTTTGTTCCAGTAATTCCTTTTCAGGATCCAGGGGGCTTGGTCCAGGAGCTCACTTACTGCTCTGACATTACCTCCATTTGTTGAAATTCCTCCTGGTTCCCTGGAGAAGCCACACCAATATACAAGACTCCTTCCAGGGGACTAAGTTCATGCTTTGTATATTATTATTCATCTCTAGGTATATACTTCTCTCCACCATATTTTTCTTTCTCATTCACTGTTATTGTTATTACTGTTGTTTATTTTTTAAATTGTTTATTGTTTAAATTGTTTTAAATTTAAATTGTTTATTTTTAAAATTGTTTAAGTTACATTAAATTTATT
>NW_025358517.1:0-5054 GCF_016433145.1 Gracilinanus agilis | reverse complement strand
AATGTTAGTTGAGCTCTCTGAGAAAGACAGAAAGACCAAGAGAGACAGACAGAAAGATACAGAGAAAGAGAGAGAATAGTTTAGATTAGATGATCTCTAGGATCTCTTCTAACTCCAAATAAATGACCCAATGACCAATCCAGTTTCTAGAGTGGTCATATATGACCCTTAATGATTTTTAAACAGCATTGCAACTACTTTTTCTAATAGCATACCAATCTCATCATGTATTTTTCATAACTCTCTTGTTTGTTTTAATAGTTTTTTTTCATTCACTGGAAGAGAGTTAAAATGTACCATAAAATATACCATAGAACAGTCACCTAGAAGAATCTGTCCTGGTAGATAGAAAGGTCACAGTGAGAATAGACCTTGATTAACTGTTTTAAGAACAACTTAGGGTGAGATATATTCAGTAATTAAAAGCTAATGCTAGTTACAGAGAGAGCAGGGATGGAAACAGGGACTATAGCAGTGAAGGGCCAAAAGCTATGGATGAAATGATTTAGTCACATGTGTGATGGTTGTGGAGAACAGGCTTTGACAAACAAGACTGTTAGATATGGTTTCTGGGGATGAAACCTAGGCCCACCTGCACTTTGTATGTTTGCTGCTGTTTCTATCTTATTTGGGACCCAATTGTGAAGTTTTGTTTCTCCCTTTCTTTTTGTCTTGTTGCAATCATAATAATGCAAGAGTCCATCTTCTGTTTGTTATTCAAAATATGTTTTTTGGGGAAATTTTTTCTTATACATTGTGCTCCTTTTATTTTGGTTAATGCTGCTATTTTTTCTTATTTATGAGAACAGTTTTTAAACTATCAGAGTTGTGTTTAACTACAAATAGGATAAAGGTGGAAAAATAAAAACATTTAAATAAAAATTGTTGAATTTTTGTTAGTAATTCATGAATTCTTTGGAAATTATTACAAAGATTCTTGCAGACAAATAGCAATAACCTTATGCTGATCAGCCATCATGATCTCATATTTAGTATTTTTGTTTGAGATTCATATTATTATTTTGGCTTTTTCTGAGATATCTTAGGCCACAGAACAATTAAAGTGAATGGATTCTCTGATCAAGGAAGGAAATCTTACTTTTTACAGACCAATAATAAGTTGTCATAGGTTTGGAACACTTTGTAGAGACCCAAAAAACTACTGGATTGCATTTTGGAACCACAGTGGGAAAGTGGCTTGATTTTAAAAACAGATTTTAAAATTCTAACATCTACTTTAAAAATAAAATGTAATTTTTGCAGAAGTAGAATGCATTTGAATAGGGTGGCTCTGTTGCAAATTCAGCCTTAGAACTCAGTGTACTAGAATATTCTCAGAGTTTGACATTCCCAGTGGTATTGGGGGAATAATTATGGAAAATAAGTAACTGATCGGAAGTGTAATGTTTATACTGCCCTCCCTCCCACTCCTCAGAAAGCATTCATTTGAATACAAAATTCTTCTCCTCTTCCACTCAAGAAAAAAAAAAACAACTACAACAGAATATAATCAGGGAATTGTTAACTTAGCCAGAGTGGATTTACTTATGCATTCATGCTTTCAGTTTATGGCAAATATTAAAAAAATACTAGAGGGAACAAATTGAAGCTATTATGTTACATTGCACATGGAATAGCAATCCGTACAGATAACTGTATATGTTCCTCCTGTTATTGTACAATCCTGAGGCCATGGATTTATGACACTGAGAGGTAATGTAGTTTAGTAGAAAGGGCAAGGTGTTTGGGGCCATAAAGACTAGGTTCTGATTTCAACTCTGCCACAAAGAAGATCCATGACTATAGGTGGATCACTGAATCTCTTCTAAGCTTCAGTTTCCTCATTCATAAAATAGAATTACTCTGAGAAGCATCCTGGTACAGCAATAAGAAAATCAATCATTGGGAGATAGGAAAACCTGACCTGATATGTACTGATTATCTGACTCCACAGAATTAATTCCAGGTAAGTGCCTAAAATTATTAATGATGAAGAATTTTCTACTTTGCTTTCACCAAATATAGGACAGATCTTCACCTCCTCCAAGAAAATTATGAGGGAGATCCCACTACCTTCTAAATGATCCTGTGATATCTTTTGTGTAGTATCACCAAGTTTTTGATAATTTTATCATTCAATCCATATATTTCTGTCACTGCTTCATTAAGCCACAGATTTCCCCTTACAGAGCTTTAAATATGCATTTATTGTAGCACCAATGGACCTAGAACCACCACAGGAAGCAGACAAGGTAGTATAAAATGAAACAGGGAATAAACAGCTTCTTCTTTAGAATGAGACTTCACCTAACATTCTTTAGAGTTATTATTTGTGAACTACATGACTTCTAAGACCCTGAATGTTGACTTATTTAGAACTACATACATTTCTATCCCTCTTTCTGGGTTGAGCTCTTTGCCTATCTAATCTTCTGTGCTCTATTTCCCTTCATAATACTCTTAACTTGAAATGATCACCTATTCCCATCCAAATATGGGAACTGGGGACTGAGCTGAGATTTCACCTCCTTGTATCAAGCCTTTACCAGTGACCCTGAATAACATTGATGTCTCTGTGGCACTTAATAGTCATGAACACATTTTAAGTCCTCAACTGAGCCAAAGGCATTTTGAATCAGTCAGTGTCTCCCCAACTAGACTATGAATTTTCATTCTCTATTTCTCTCTTCCTACAATGGCAATAAACAGCAGAACTAAAGAGTCAAAGGATATATTTGGCCAAGTATGTCTCTACCAGTTCCTCCCCAAAATGTGTTCATAATAGTGTTAAAATGAGAAATGAAAAAAGCATTGACTCTAGAGTCACACTATGGAGTCAAATTCTAATTCTCAAACTACTTCCTGTGTGATCTTAGACAAGTCACCCAAAACCTCTTTTGACTTCTGTTTCATAAATATGGAGGGAATTGTTCCAAATGGCTTTTGAGGTTCCTTCTAGTATAAGATGTATATGCTTCTCTTGCTTAAACTGGTAGAGCACACATTCTTCCATTGAGTCCATGGATTTAAAGGAATCTACTAATTTGAATGGGGAAGAATATTGCAACTTTTTTTCTCTCATTTAGCCAAATTTTGAAATTTCTTTGAGTTATGAATTTGGTATTAAACTAATTAAAATTAAGGTCCATGATACAAAAATGGCTAAGAACCTTTAAAATAACAAAAATGACAATCTGCTTAGAGCTAAGAAAAAGAGGAACTAAACAAGAAAAAAAACCAACATTAATGTGCCTCTTGTACTACCTGGGAAAGATAGTGTCATGATTCTGATGAATATTGTCAGTTACCTAGACAAAAGTATTCTGAAAGTGAATAAAAGGAATTCAGATGGCTATCATATCGCAAGAGAGATTTACCTTAAGAACCCCTACTTTTCATTGCTCTAATTTTATGCTTATCAAGTTACCCAATTTCCTTAGTGGACATAATTCTCAATGAGGAAATGATATATGCAGGTAACTAGTATCAGTCATCCTGGTAGTTATATTACCCAAATTAAATTGAAATGAAAAACAAAGCAGCTTCCAGTGACTTTGGCAAATGTAGGTCCATTATCAAAGCCTGCAGCCTGCTTACCTGTGAGTAATCAGATAAAAGAAAGCTATGCTTAGGCATGTAAATGATCCAATATGAATTAACCAAGATATTGTAGCCCTAAAAAGCACAGTTTCAGCAGTTTGGTAGTCTGTCTGTCTGATTGTCTTTCTCTCGCCATTCTAACAGTAAATATAAAAAGACACATAATATAGTGGATAGAGTTCTGGGCTTAAAGTCAGCTAGACCTTTGTTTTAATCCCTTCTCAGACACTTCGTTGTCATGTTACTCTTGACATATAACTTAACACCTCCAGCCCTCATGCTGTTCATTTGCAAAACAAAAGTGTTTGGAATGACTTCCAATGATAAATTCCAGCTCCAAACCAATTGAACCTATGTTTTTTCATAATTGAATTCCCCCTTTTTCAGTTTTATTTTTTTATAGATTAAATTACATTTCAATGAATAGAGACTCTATTAACACAGTGAAAAGAAACACTACATTTTTTTAAAAAATGAAGAATATCTTTTGTCATGTGAATGATCATTATCTAAAATATGGTTTTATAAGATGGGTTTTTCTTAAAGAAAGATAAAGCTGTCACAGGAGTTAAGATGTTCTGGAAATCTGAAAAACTACAGGGAACAATATTCTGTCATCTTTTAACACAGTTTGAGATATCTATCTGATATGTTGTGAGAATCCTCACACAAGTTTTCTAAGCAATCATCTTTATCATCACTTTCTTCATCTCTAAGATGAGAGGGCAGGGACTAGATGCCTGCCAAAGTCCCTCTCCACTTGAAGTCTTTAAGTCTGTGACCTTATTTGGTTTCCTATATTTTCCCTACCCCTCATCTTCATGATGCCTAACATTACATTGGCAGCGATCTTTCCTTTTTGCCTTTCTTCTTTTATAATGTTCTACAATTGACACATTCTGGGATTATTGACAAAGATAGACTGCTGAAATTGACCCTCTGTGTTTTAGTAATATCTTTGCATATTTAGGCTATTTTTTCCCTCATGCCATTGGCTTAACACTCACAAAGTATTTTTTTCTCCACTGTTAGCTAACAGTGACTGGTTCCCCAGATCAGTTCAACCACTTAATATGAAACAGCTTTTAACAAATGGATATTTATTTTGAAGATATAGAGAGAAACTGATTTATATTACTGGGAGCATATTCTGTTTTTTACAACCTTATACAACATCACTCACTTTGGAAAGTAGTTTAATCCTTAACATTATTTCTACATAGCATTTATCTCATCACATTTATATCTAGAAGCAGAATCTTTGTGAGGTGAATCATTTTACAACTACTCGTGGGCTGCATCATGAAGACCACTCTTTGAAACTTCGAGTACTAATAGAGAGAGAAAGGAGGAGAATGGCCAAGCTTTGGTCTATTAGTGTCTTTTGCAGGCAACCCCAGTTCCTACTATGCTTCCAATCAGGAGCTACCATTCAGCATACCATTTGCAGAATA
>NW_025358516.1:0-6639 GCF_016433145.1 Gracilinanus agilis | reverse complement strand
TACTTAAAAAATCCTAGAGAATCAACTAAGAAGCTTGTAGAAATAATCAACAACTTCAGCAAAGTTGCAGGATACAAAATAAATGCACATAAATCATCAGCATTTCTATACATTTCCAACACACCAGAGCAGCAAGAAGTAGAAAGAGAAACTCCATTTAAAATCACCCCAGACAATATAAAATACTTAGGAATCTATCTACCAAAACAAGCACAGCAATTATATGAAAACAACTACAAAACACTTTCCAAACAAATAAAACTGGATCTAAACAATTGGAAAGCCATTGATTGCTCATGGGTAGGACGAGCTAACATAATAAAAATGACAATTCTACCCAAATTAATTGACTTATTTAGCGCCATACCTATCAAGCTACCAAAAAACTTCTTTACTGAATTAGAAAAAACTATAACAAAATTCATTTGGAATAACAAAAGATCAAGAATTTCAAGGGAAATAATGAAAAAAAATGTGAAGGAAGGGGGCCTAGCAGTACCAGATATTAAACTATACTATAAAGCTGCAATCATCAAAACAATATGGTACTGGCTAAGAGACAGAGAGGAGGATCAATGGAATAGACTTGGGGTTAATGACATCAGCAAGACAGTGTATGATAACCCCAAAGAGCCCAACTTTTGGGACATGAATTCACTATTTGACAAAAACTGCTGGGAAATTTGGAAAACAATATGGGAGAGATTAGGTCTAGATCAACATCTCACACCCTACACCAAGATAAATTCAGAATGGGTGAATGACTTGAATATAAAGAGGGAAATTATAAACAAGTTAAGTGAACACAGAATAGTTTACTTGTCAGATCTGTGGGAAAGGGAAGACTTTAAAACCAAGCAAGAGTTAGAGAAAAATACAAAATGTAAATTAAATGGTTTTGATTATATTAAACTAAAAAGTTTTTGTACAAACAAAAACAATGTAGTCAAAATCAGAAGGGAAACAACAAATTGGGAAAAAATGTTTATAACGAAAAACTCTGACAGGGGTCTAATTACTCAAATATACAAGGAGTTAAAGCAATTGTATAAAAATTCAAGCCATTTCCCAATTGATAAATGGGCAAGAGACATGAATAGGCAATTTTCAGGTAAAGAAATCAAAAGGATGAATAAGCACATGAGAAAGTGTTCTAAATCTCTAATAATTAGAGAAATGCAAAACAAAACAACTCTGAGGTATCACCTCACACCTAGCAGATTGGCTAAAATGAAAGAAGGGGAGAGTAATGAATGCTGGAGGGGATGTGGCAAAATTGGGACATTAGTGCATTGCTGGTGGAGCTGTGAACTGATCCAGCCATTCTGGCTGGTAATTTGGAATCATGCTCAAAGAGCTATAAAAGAATGCCTGCCCTTTGATCCAGCCATACCATTGCTGGGTTTGTACCCCAAAGAGATCATAGATAAACAGAGTTGTATGAAAATATTTATAGCTGTGCTTTTTGTGGTGGCAACAAATTGGAAAAGGAGGGAATGTCCTTCAATTGGGGAATAGCTGAACAAACTGTGGTATATGCGGGTGATGGAATACTATTGTGCTAAAAGGAATAATAAACTGGAGGAGTTCCAGAAAAGCTGGAGAGACCTCCGGGAACAGATGCAGAGCGAAAGGAGCAGAGCCAGAAGAACATTGTACACAGAGACTGATATATTATGGTAAAATCGAATGTAATGGACTTCTGTACCAGCAGCCATACAATGACCCAGGACAATTCTGAGGGATTTATGGTAAAGAATGCTACCCACATTCAGAGGAAGGACTGCAGGAGAGGAAACATATAAGAAAAACACCTGCTTGAATGCATGGGTCGGGGTGGACATGATTGAGTATGTGGACTTGAAACTACCACACCAATGCAACTATCAACAATTTGGAAATAGGTCTTGATCAAGGACACATGACAAAACTAGTGGAAATGTGCATCGGCCATGGGTTGGGGGAGTGCGGGGGGCGAAGGGGAAAGGAGGAGCATGAATCATGTAACCATGTTAAAAATGAATATTAATAAATATTTAAAAAAGTGTTTCCTTCTTTATAATATAATAATAAATCATCATGAAACCAAGTCATATCTGAAAACTTTGAGTCCTGTCTTTTTTATTATGTATTACATGTATAACCTCTTCTCTTTAGTGTTGATACTTCTCCATTTCATGAAGCATTGCCACTATTAAAGGCTAATTAGGAACTACTTAAACAGAGCCCACTAGACCAACAGAGAAAACCTTATAGGTCAATATACTTTTCCCTGCAATTCTGGCTTTGCCAATAAAAGTGTCACAGAAAGATTTCAATCAAGAACCAACAAAAAAAAGCTTTGTTATTCCACAAAATGCAATATTTATGGAGTCTCAGGTGTATCAGATCATTTTCTGTAATTCAGTTGTTGAATGGATGACCTCAAAGGCACTGTCCCATGGCATGTTCCATAATTATGAAGTTTCCAGGATTTTCTATTTAGAACTACTCTTTAGGCAGGAACTGATCCTGGACTAAACTGGGGACCAGATAGTCCCCTTAATCCAAAAGAAAGACTTGGAAAGCTCCACAAAATAGTGGATTTAAATGTGACACTTCAATTCTAAACTTGGTAAACAGGTCAGTTCTTCCAAGACACAGATCCCAAGAGTCCAACTAGAAAGTCAGAGTAGCTAAGGAGGAATAAGAATCCTTATTGCACTTTTTTAGGTTTATTTCCACTTAACCATCAGATTCTTTTGTAGTTCTGAAGTTCTGAATCAAAAGCTAAATCAAATAAGGCATTTTCATGGAAAAAGCTCTCCCTAAATTGTTTTTGAAGTTTCGTTTGAATTGAATCCATTTGGACTTTACTAAAATCAGATCACTGTTTTCAAATGTGTTTTCAATTAACAGGATCCAAAATCCTATCTGACCAAACTTCTACTAGATAGTTAGACAATAATATTTAAATACATGCAAAACTTGATTTGGATACTAAACTTCTATTTGTGGAGTATAAGATCACATTAGCTTTTTGTTTTGGGATTTTCATTTGTTTGTTTGGGGCAAACATATAACACAACTCTAAGTCAATTTAAACCCTAAACCCTAAAAACAGTCATGCTTCCTAAATATTCTAAGAGCACAGCAAATGTATTAGGCTTCATATGTAATAAGAATTCTTAGTTCCATTACATCTATTTTTTGTAATTACTCCAGAGACCTAGTGAATATATTGCTATTGTCAAAACAGGAAATCCCAATGTATCCAAGAAGTAGCAAAAACAATCTTAATGCAAATCACGTATTTAACAGTTCATATTCATTTTCACATGAGCTACTCTTTATCCATAGCTGCAATATCCAAAGTTTTTGCAGCTGATTTTTTTCAACCCAAGCGCAGGACATTAGCAACTAATATATTTTGTATTATTAGGCTGCAAAGTATTCCAGCCTGTTGAAATCTTTTTGGATCTTAATCGTGGCATGAAATAGATTAGCTATCATTTCTGGTTCTGTTTCACCTGCAAATGTGATAAGTATGTCTTTTACCAAGGACAGAAAAAAGCTGGAATATGAAAGTGATAAGAATAGTACCTGGGGCATGCCAGAAGACAGATCCTTCCAGGTTGACTTAAATTCATTCATCACTTTGGGTATGATTGTTCAATCTACTACTAATCTAAATTTCTACTGAAGGTCCTTCAGTCTGTATCTCTCAATCTTATGCATAATGGCACCATGAGAGACTTTACCAAATGCCTTGTCAAAATCTAAGCCCACTAGGTCTATAACATTTCCTTAAATACAGGACTTATATGAAGTGATGCCAAATGAAGAGATCAAAACCTGGAAAATGTTGTACACAGTAATAATAATGTATGATGATCAATCTGTGAATAACTTAGTAGGTTCAGCAATTCAAGGATCCAGGACAACTCCAATGGATTCATGACAAAAAAAAAGGCTATCCACTACCATAGAAGGAACTAAAGGAGTCTGAATGCAGATTGAAGTAAACCATTCTTCACTTTATTTCCTCCGATAATTTTTCTCTAGTGTAAGAGATCTGTGTCTTCTTTTACAACATGATGAACATAGAAATATGTCTTGTATGAGCATGCATTTACAACCCATATCATATTACTTGCCATCTTGGGCAGGAGGGATAGATGGGTGGGAGGGAGAGAACATGGATGGCAAAATGTCATAAAATTATTGTTAAACATTTTAACATGTAAAAATATTCTTATAAAAATAGGATCAAATAAGATAATGTCTATGAAGTATTTTGCAAACCTTAAAGTGTGACACAAATTATAGCTATTAATACTATTGTTGAGCTTTATTCTGAGCACATGGGTTTTCATCTCTTATATTCCTCCTTAGCAGGTTTCTTTAAGTGTGTTCCCATTCCCCACCCCAAAAGATACTGAGTGAATTGTTGGGACAATGTCTCCAATATATGTGTAAATTGTTTTGCATATACTGTCTCTGGGTTTGTTTTACTATGTAAATAGCTATGTTACTATAACTATTTTAAATTTATCATTAATTTATTATATATATAAGATCTAAAGTGACACCTTTGTGAGTTGCTAGTGATATAAACACAATCTCATAATTGGGAGTTCAAGATCTAAGTAACTAGGGTTGTTTCCCTTTACCAGGATGAATACTGGGACAATAAGAAAATTTCAGTAAAACCAAGAGTTTAGTTTTCTGAGGACCTAGACCTGCCAATGTGAGAACAAATTAGAGGAAACAGGTCAATTCAGAGAATGAATAGGTGCCCATATACCCAAGTGAGAGATCTGAAGCACTGCAGTGGCTTTGACCATAACTTGTACCCTTTGCAGTAGCAATATTTTTACCTAGGGAACAGGAAGGGGAGAAGGAAACCCCAGATTAAGTCTTATCCTGGGTATAGCCTTTGACATTTAAGATGAAAATAAACTACAGCTAAGAATGAGCATCCCTTTTTGGGATAATGTTTCTACCCCCATTGAAACCCAAATACACACGGCAAGAAGTGAATTGCTGTCACTAGTGACTTATGAAGGGATGAATTGTCCATCAGCAGGGGTGAAACAGAATGGACAAAGGAGTTACCATTCTGAGGAAGATGTTGTCTCATCCCTCTAAATTTTCAATCTCAGACAAAGATCTGACTACCCCTACCATTGCTATGGATCTGAATTCTATGCTACTATGACCCTAATAACTGAGCTCCATTGACCAAGATCTTGTGATTGATGTTCACTGGGCAGAAAATCCAGGGTCCTTCTGCTGATGAAAATTATGACTCCTGAGACTCCCTGACCTAGCAAATCCCTTTAAAATATAATGACAGAGGCTTAGAGGAGTCCAATGAAATCAAATAAGATTTGCTTACTCTCTTTCATAAACCTCCCAAAAGAGGCTTCAAGCAGAAACCACTCTGTCACTGGGAGTTACTACTTTCAACCTGACTAATAAATCCGCCACATTTTGATGAGTAAAGGAAACTGTCATGGCCTAATAGATTTCACTTAGAAAAAAAAAGATAGATTCTTACTAACTCGGTTTCCAATTTCATAGAAATGATTCATTTCAAGAAAGATCATTAGGACTGAGGATGCCAGTCCCCACATAGTAAAAATGCTAAGAATAATTTCTGAATCTCTCTCTCTTTGTCTCTTTCTCCTTCTCAACACACACACACACACACACACACACACACACACATATATATATATGTATATGCATATACATATATATATATAGACAAATAAATAATTTTTTTTTACCAGAGCAATAAATCAAAAGTTAGATTTAACCTATAGAAATTATACTCTGCTGTGGTAAATTATAGTTTAAGAAAAAGTCTACTTCTAGAAATATTGACTTCCTTTGATTTGAATTTCAGATCTTCATTTCTAATAGAAAACTGTCAAGCCTATAATCCTGGTACTCAATGGCTTGATCTTTACATATCTAGGAATGTGAAGATTATTTTTTTCTAGCAAAGTAGTGGGCTTAGATGATATTATTCTTTTTTCCTATCATTTTCTCTTGGGTCTTAGGTCATTTTATTTCCTATTCCAATTCCAAACCTAACTTGAAGTCAAAAGACATTTTTTTCTGCATCTCAATCAATAAGAAGTGAAATATAATATCCAGTTGATACAATAAACTTGTAATGTAGAGGTAAATGAAAAAAAATCCTGCTGTGAAAAATGACTATGAACTAATCTTTTAGCCAAATAGTTTATCACTTAATTCATACAGATAAAAATTACACTGGCTACCAAAAATAAAGCAATGTTAGCAATTGTTTCCAGTGTGAAAGGCTATACAGCCTACTGATCTAAAATTATCTTAACAATAGAGTTTGTCAAAATTCCATGACCACTCAAAGCAAAGCATAAGAAAAGATGTGGAACTTTACTTTTTACCAGTTGGGGAAAAAAGGGTCACACATTTCTCTCACTAATTAGATAGATGGCTGACTCCTATAAGATCAGAGAGGCATCAGAGAAAATGTGAGCAGAGAAACAGTACATAGAGTAAACATTAGCAAGGCCTCTGGTTATATTATATCCAGGAACAAAATTTAAATTTTTAACATGTCTTAGATTGTGCCTAATATTAAGAATTATGTAAAATAGTTAA
>NW_025358515.1:0-2403 GCF_016433145.1 Gracilinanus agilis | reverse complement strand
TGAGAAATCACTACCCAAAGGACCTCTTCAGTATGAAGACAAACTGTTCTGTGTGCTTAGTATTTTTCTGATGATTTCCATGACTCTAATTATATCTTGACCCAAGTACACAGTCCATTTAGCTGAGAAATGTCAAATCATTTTTTCTTTTAGATCACAAATCCTTAGTAGTTTCCCATGTATCAAAAACATTTTTGTTTTTTTAAAAGCCCAGAAACCTCTTTTCATAATAATGGTTTATTGCCTCCATTCATAGTAGAAGGAAGTGTTAAATTTCAATGAGAAGTCAGTGAAAATAGTTATTATAATTTTTTCCCATCCAGAGTCACAAACCTTCTGAAATTTATACATGGTCCCCAGGTTAAGAACTTTGTCTCTGAAATGAAATTTATGCCTTTGACTTGAATGAAGTTTTAAACTAAATATGATTGCCTTTTGATTCTCAGGAACCTCATCTCTCATTGGATGAAACAGTTCTCTTAACCAGTGCTATGCTGCCCAGAATGTAACCGGAGTCCACTCGTAATCTCATGTGCTTTCCTTAGGCATTCTGATGACCTTGATGCCTTTTATGTGTGGAAGTGTTATCATTAACATTGAAGAAATCCCATTGGTCTCACCACGGTGTTCACATGCTCTAGTAAATTTATACTTCACTATTTGAAGGGCTAAGGTAGAGATTCCCTCTACTGAGGGATCTTGTTATCTTTCTATGATGTGGTAGATGGACTTGAAGAGTTTTTTAAAGAAACTTTAAGAACCAAAAAATTACATTTCTCTATAAATAACCTCATGATGCATCTCTGCAATTTAGCTAGGTTGGTCTTTGGCTGACAGGCATATGATTCACTACCAGTCTCATAATTGAAGCCATTCCAATGAGTTGTTGTTCAATTGTTTCAGTCATATCACTTTGTAACCCCATTTGAGGTTTTCTTGTCATGGATACTGGAATGGTTTGCCATTTCCTTCTCTAGCTCATTTTAGAGATTTGGAAACTGAGGCTAACAGGGTCAAGAGACTTGCCCAGGGTTACACAGCTATTAAGGCTTTGAGGTCAGGTTCAAACTCAGGTCTTCCTGACTCCAGTTCTGGTTCTATGCATTGTACCACCTAGCTGCCCCATTTCAGCATGGTAGGGTTTGATTAAGCAAGTGTCCTTCTGGCATAGCTTTCAAGTTTATCCTCCATGCCACAATGAGTCATAGGAGCAAGATAGTGTTGTTTCTCCATCATTTTTGAAGAGGATCAATGACTTTTGACTCACTTATGAATTGAATTGAGGCAAAGTTGCCCAAAGTCATCAGGGCTCATTCTCTCTTCCAGAGTCATCAAAGTCCAGTAGTAAGACAAAAGTCATAACAACTGCCAATGCCCTGGAATGCAAGAGATGATCTTGATGTCTTCAATATCTGACCAAAGACTCCGTGCTCCATAGCACCTGCTTTATTTAATTGCCTTCATGACCATTGGAACAAATTGTTCTCATCTGCCGAGTCTGTCAAGGAAGGTCTTCTCATGCTTGGGATAGAATCTCCCTCATAGTTAGACATGTTTGAGACCTGTCAGTTATCCTGAACCTAGCTTAACCCCCTTGCTGAGAACATTTTAACAGATGTGACATGCTGCAGCTTCTTGGAGACACAGGTGAGAGTTGGGTTACAGGTTGATGCCAAAAGTTGGTGAACAGCCCTGAAAAGGATTAGGCAAGCCCTCAGACCATAGGTTCTAGTCCTCCCTGAATACCCAATACACACAAAGAAGAGAACATGAGTAAAAGAATGAATAGAAATAGGTAGAGATTCAATCAGTAAGAATCTATCAGGTAACTACTATATAACTGGTAACGTGCTATGTGTTGGAATAAAAATAAAGGGAAAGAAACAATCCCTTCTCTCAACAAGAATATATGTATGTGTTTATGTGTGTATGTATATTCCAGCAGTGTGTATATAAACACATATGTGTAAATGTATGTGTGTATAAATATATTTGTATATTTATAGATAAATATATGTGTGCTTATGTGTGGTAGACTGCATAATGGAAAGAGAATGGAGTGGATAGAGACTTTGGAGTCAGGATCACATGAGTTCAAATTCAGGTTCTAACAGATTCTGGTTTTGTCACTTAATAAGTCACCTAAGTGCCTAAGCATGGTTATAATCCATTGCTCTCAGTGACCTAGCAACTGTCCAGAACTATAAGATTCAGAACCTTTCAAAATATGCAATAATAGAAGAAATGACTTCAATAGGAAGCCTCAAAGTGAAATAACGAAAAGCTTTTACCAGTGAAATCACAAGTCTGTGCTGTTGTATATTTATACATTGATATTATTAAATATTTTATAAGTATAGGCAAATAAGAGAGAGAGAGAGAGAGAGAGAGAGAGAGAGAGAG
>NW_025358514.1:0-2183 GCF_016433145.1 Gracilinanus agilis | reverse complement strand
GGGATTGGGAGAGAGGGAAAGAACATGAAATATGTAACTAGGAGAAAATATTCAAAATAAAAATTAATTTAAAAGCCAAACAAAAAAGTGGTAGGTAAATTATCTGGAATGTATTAAAATAATGAAACTTACAGGCATGCAGTAAATATTAAATATCACTACATCTTTAAATACTATCTTTCAAGGGTTTGGTTTTGTTTTATGGGGGAGGAAAAAGTGGGAGAGAAAGGGAATATATTTCCAATTACTGAAAAAAAGTAAATATTTTAACATAATAACATAACAAATTAAAATTTTAAAAAACTAAAATGTAATATAGATTATGTCCTTTTGTCATAGTAAATTGTTTCCTATTGTGTGGTGTTGAGTTCACATGATTCTGACTCAATTTCTTTTTTTTTGTTTATCTTTATCACACATTTCTTCCTTTATTTCTTCATGTTTTTATGTTGGGAAATATTAAACCTATTTTTTAGTTAAGTGGTACCGTTTTCCATATCTAGCCTTTATGATAGCCCATGTATTTCTTTTTTTTAATCTCTTTTGTTTTTTAACATTTTAACTTATTGTTTGTTTTAAACATTCTTTTCTTTTTCAATTTTGAATTCCAAATTCTCTTTCGCCTTCCCACATCCTTTCATACCCACTGAGAAGGCAAGCAATATGATATTAATTATACATGTGAAGTCAAGTAAAACATTTCCTACCTGTATTAAAAACAACAAGAAAAATAAAAGTGAGAAAACTATTAAAACAAGAAATTCACAAATTACACAAGTGATAAAAGCCTAAAAGAAGATTTGAACCTATGTCTTATCACTCCATATCAGAGCACTTTCCATATGAAGATCAAATGAAATTAGGCCTGCAAAGTAATTTGCTTAAAGCAATAGACAAATGAACTCTTCTTATTATCTATTGTTGCTATTTTAATTTTATTAGATAATTTCAGTTGGAAAAGTGAAAAATGAGAACAGTAGCTTTTGAAGGAAGTTGGAATGAAGCTATACTTTAATGGATATAATATAACTGTAATATATGTGTATATAATATCTGAGTAGATAAAAGAGTAAGAGTAGATGAAGAAGTAGTAAATATATATGTGTGTGTGTGTGTGTGTATGAGAGAGAGAGAGAGAGAGAGAGAGAGAGAGAGAGAGAGAGAGAGAGAGAGAGAGATAAAATCATTATACATATATAGAGATACTCTAGAGAGGAAGTTACATGTTGAATGTAGGGGAAGATAAAGCTAGACAATGTCTGGCCAAGAAAAAGAAAACCAAAAAGTCTAGTGGAGTTTAAAACTGATGAGGTAGCAAAGAGGAAAATTGAAGGTTAATGGACTAAAAATGTCATGTACTGAAAATCACACTTAAGAAAAGCAGTATTAGACTCTCTGAGTTACTTATGAAGAAAATGCCTTAGAAACAATATTAAAAAGAACAAAGCATGGAAAAACAGGTGAACCAGGTACACACATACCACTTATATGTATATACATGCATTTATATACATATACACATATGTATATATGTATATACACATACATATAGACTTTATAAATACATATGTGTATGTGTGTATTAGAGGATGTTGTGTATATGAGAGGGAGGGATCACATATATCTATCTATCCTTCAGAGTTCTGTGTTGGATGTGACACAATTTTAAGGGCATCAAGAGATCCCAATCTAAGGTCTTTGAAATATATTAAGATACTAAAGGAATAAAAAAAGTCTTGGTCCTTTGTTAATAGTGTGACAGTATGGCGAAAAAAAATAATGGAAAAGACTAAATGTCAGTGAATACTGATATATTTCCATTCTGATCTAGCTATCTATTTATCTATCTGTCTATATCCATATTTATTTATACATACACATATATACACACTAATATACACAAAGACATGTACATATATGCACATACATATATGTATATACACAAATCTAACTTTGTATCTATATATAAGGAAAAAACTTTATAAGGATTATCTGTGTAAAAATTAAGAATATTCTCAATGTATTATTAAGAAAAATAAACTTTTCAAAAATTAACCACCTCCTTTCCATCTCACAATTAACAAAAGATGAAGAAAATATACTTGAGGATAGGGAGGCTATAGTCAGAGAAGTCATTTAGAAGAAATATGCAGAAATTGAAACATATGATGAAAAAGTGAAAG
>NW_025358513.1:0-1622 GCF_016433145.1 Gracilinanus agilis | reverse complement strand
CCCCTGCCCCTGCCCGCCCCCCCAGCCAGGAACCTACCTCCTTCAGCCGGTTCAGCTGTCATCCTCCGCAGGTCTGCCAGGGGACAAAAGCCCAACATCAGTTTCCTCCCCTCCCCCCAAGCAAACCACCCAGGAGGACCAGCAGGCAAACTCCAAAGGCCAGAGAGTACCAGAAGCCATTATTTTTAACACGGGTTGCCCCAGCAACCCAGCCTGCCATCACTGGTTTCCAAGGCAACCAGGGAGGAAGGGCTCCCTGCCTGGAGGGCAGCATCTGATGGGGAGGGAAAGCACCTGAGGATGAGAGGAATGATGGGAAAAGAGATGGGCCGAGACTACGGGGGGAAGCCCCTTCCCAAGCAGCTTCCTGTTCCCCAGCCTCTGCCCTACCAGAAGGCCGGCCAGGACACCCAGCGGGAGGCAGAGGCCCATTGGATCCCCGGTTCTCCAGCTGAGGAGCCATCATCCTTCCGGTCTTATCGCCCCCATTCTAGAGAGAGGAAACTGAGGCCCTGGGGTTGTCAGTGCGAATGCAAGGAAGGGGGTGGGCTTGAACCCAAATCCACTATGAAGTCCAACTCCCTTCATTTCACAGAAAGGGAAACTGAGGCCCAGAGAAGGTCCCTAAGTAGCACAAGTGGGATTTAAAGGGAGGTCTGCATCCAGATCCTGCCCCAAATGTGTGTGTGTGGGGGAGCACTGAGTCCAGGTTTAATCACTAGGCCCCCCACAAACCTGCACCCCCCCTCAGGAGCCCCATAAAAGCCAGCCACACCTACCACTGTCGCCTCCCACAAACCACCCATCAGTCTCCTAGCGAAAGGCACAGGTGCAGAGAGCAGCACCTGGGGGGAGGGGCGGGACAGGCACATCTGGGGCCCCTCGGGGCCTCCTGGGGTGCAGGGGAGTCACAGCTGCCAGATGGGCCTTCCCTGGGGGCCTGGCCCTGGGGGAGGCTGAGGCTGGGGAGGGAATGGAGATGGCTGCCCACCACTCGGAGTACCCAAGCCCTAGGATGATACTGTCCCTTTCTGGGACCCTGGACCTCCTTCTGGGGTCATCTAGACCAGCCCTTCACTTGACCCATGAGGAAACCAGCCCAGAGCAGGCCAATGACTCGCCCCAGGTGACACAGCTCATAGCAGAAGGGGGAATTCGAATGCAGGCCCTGGATTTCAGAGCAGGCACTGTACAGCCCTCTGGACCAGACTGCGGGCCCCTATCTCTGCTGACCCCAAGGCCCTTAGAACTCAGCACCAGGACATACAGAAGGGCAGGGAGGGGAAGGGGCCTTCTGGGGTCACCAGGGAACTGTCCAGCTCGCTTTCTCCAGCATCCCAGGGAACCCCATCCTGCCCCTGCTCATCCCCAAAGCTGGGGTTCCTGAGCCAAGGGGATCTGGGAGAGGAGAGCAGCTAAGAGGGAGAAGATGATCCCAGGGTCTAGAGGGGCAGCAGGGAGGGGAAGAGGCTGGAGCTCCCCACCTACGGGATCTGCCCAGGATGATGGGGGGGGGGCGCCCCAAGAGTTAAGCGGGAAGAGGAAGGGATTAGCGAGGGGGTTGTCAGGGTGGCCTAAGCTGCGAGTGTGGGAGAGGGGGGCCCTGAATGCAGCCCAGGGGG
>NW_025358512.1:0-5194 GCF_016433145.1 Gracilinanus agilis | reverse complement strand
GAACAGCTCAGTCGGGAGGAAAGAAAAAGAGGAAGGAAGATTCCAGGAGACCTTGCCCCCACACTCGCACTGCACCGCGCAGGGGCACGATTGAGGCTGGGGACAGCCAAGGACCGGAGCTCCTCTGGGGGTGCCCGGGACTGGTAAAGGGGCCTGAGCTACTGCAGTTGCAGCTACTGCCCGGGAAGTGCACGTGGGCGGCGGCTCTAGCAGTGGTAGCAGCAGAGGCTGCAGAAGCTGGACTAGGAGAGTAGGACTGGTTCTAGGTTGGCACCTCTCCCCCTTCGGAAGAAGACTGGACAAGACAGAGCAAGAGTGCCCCTCGGCTGCGGGAAGAGAGTTAGAGAAGCTGAAGAAGCACTAGGTAGAGGTGGGGGTGGGGAAGTGAGAGGTCCTCTCTTGTCCCCTCTGTTGTCTAGACCCCATGCTTCTATTCCGGGATTACCGAGCTCTCTGGAAGAAGACAGAGGGGACTGGATTCCCTCTCTTCAGCTGATCCTTGCACCTCTAATCCTCCTCGAATCCTCCAAATCTAGGACCTAGGCGTCTGCAGGGATGAGGAGATACCCAGTTCTGGTTCCTGTTGTCCTAACCTGCTGGTGCTTGCTGCCGGTGTCTGTGAGTAAACACCCTTCCTCCAAGGGGGCTTCGAGATTTAGGGGAGGAATAGGGTTGGGGACTTTGAAAGGGCAACATTCTCTTTCCCCTCTACAGTCCTTCCCACCAAATGCTGGTTCCCCTTGATCAAGCCACTATCAATTCTCTTTGAGCAACCTAAGAGAGGGTACGCCTACTCTCAGAGTTGTCAAGAAAGTTTGGGGAAAAGAAAAGCAAATCTGCAGATTGGGGTTGGGGGGACAGACTTCTATGGGAGAGATGGCTGGTAGGGTTCTTGGCGGATACCCCAGCTCCCCCGCTCTTTTGTGCATTGCACATAGTCAGTTGCAAGCTGCCTTACTTTGCTCTTCACGCGCAACCTAACAGATAAACAAGTTCTCTCTCCCACGGAGCTCGCAGCCTTCACGGCAGATGTTTCCAACTAGAATCGCTCCAGTCTGGCGAGATGTTGGAACTCTAGAGATTAGAAAGAGCCTTTTCTGTTTTCCCACCAAAGTTCTCCCCCAACATCCTTCCCTCGCTAGAAATGGGCTCTGGCTGTCTATTCCGAACCATTATTTAAAAAAAAAAAAAAAAAAAAAAAAAAAAAAAAGCCTCAGATCTTTGAATTTGGAGGCGCAGCTACTGACTAAATCCTGACCAGGAAGGCTGGAATAGACAACCTTCGGGCTTTTCTATTGGTGAAATCAGGTTGGGTAATCATTAACACAAGGTTTCAAACTTCCAAGAGCAGCGGCTCCTGTTTGACTGGGTCATTAAATATTTGCTCTCCGTCACTATCCCCTACATCCACCCTTAAATTTACCCCAACCCCGTACACACAAATACAACCCTATACTTTTCTATTTAGAACTTTTTGCCAAGAAAGCAGGAGGAAAGAAACCTCGAGAAAATTCTAAGTAAATTTGTAACTTGAAAATAATTAAGCATCCACACAGGAAACTCTCCATTTCAAAGCAGAGGAATAAATAAAAAAGATAAACCAAGGTGAAGTCAGTAGACAGAGATCAATGCAATCCATTCTTCCTCCAACTTGAATGGCACATATTCGGAATATGAAAATGAAAAGCAGTGTGTCACAATGGCTAAAAGCACCTGTCAACGGGAAGATCTTTTTTCGCAGAAGCAAACTTCATATCCTCTCAGCCCCTTTTAAGACTCTAAGACAAGTTGCAGATTAGCTGCTAAATTGAAGAAGAGGCAGGAATTACTTCCAGATAAAATCGCTGTCCAAACAACAAAAGAGAAATTCTAACTTTCTTATATGCATTTCCAACATTCAGGGAGGTGGAAGTGTTAAGTACAAGCATTGTTATCAACTAATATGTTAGTTGAAATTAAGGATAAGATCAAAATGGTGAAACTCTTTAGTCTTTGTGAATTAGTCTTGGTGTTAGGGAATACTGTGTAAAGTGTTTTCAATGGAATGCAAAAGTCTGGGGAAAGTTGTGACTTCTGAAATCCTTCTTACCTGGGGACCCTAAGAAGCTCACCAGAATTAATAAACTTTATTCAGAAGAGCCTTCTTGTCATATATGAATCCACAACTGACTTCATCACTTCCTTCTCTAGGAAGTCAGTAGTGTAAAAGTATTGTTGTAGAAGCATTGTGGATTACACGATTTCTTGGCACTACAAGGTGGAGGTACTTATATAATGCTACTTGGGTCATGCTATCAATTATGTCTATTAATTGTATCTGAATCATAGTAATCCTTATTTTTTTAACCATGCTAACCAATTCTCATCAATGATTTGAAGTTTTGATTAATAAAATTTCCACTCCACTTTGACATTTAAACCTGCTCATATTACTTATTTCTCAAAAACACAACTTAATTTGCAATTAGGAGTTTCCTCAACTTATAGCTTGTAAAACAATGAGAAAAAATGGTAAGTCCTTGGTTGTTCAGAAATATAAACAAGGTAGACCTGCTGTTGTTCAAATTCTTTGCCTATTGCACCATGTAGTATATAAATTCTGTGAATGTTTTCCCTTCAAAAAAAAGAAGTCTATTCTAGGAACTCCACACATACAACCTGTTTCAATGGTACCAAAATTATACAATTTGTAAAACAAAAGGAGCATGATTCTGTCCTTATTTGCTTCCTTAAGAAAAATAAAGTATTCTTTGGCCATACATACATTCCCCAAAATCTGAATTCCTTAACTGATGAAATGCAGCTGAACAAATGGACGTAGACATAGGAAAAGGGGAAACTGAACATTCTCATCCCAAAACAGAGCTCTAAGAATCAACACTGTATATGGATAATAATATAATCTTCTAAGACATAGAAAATTCCATAGCTTTATCTTCCTGTGGAAAGATACAGCCAGCCTTTTAAAAATCACTATGCATATAATATATTTAAATCCTGTGAGAAATTGGGGAAGGCTCTATCTCTTCCTCTCTTTCTCTTCTTTTCCATACTCTGCTCTAAAATTTAAAGTTAAAGAAGGTAGGATTTCATATTTTGTAATTCATTTTGAAAGCTTCTCTATTCTGCTTTTGTTTAGTGTAGTAATAACATATTTGCATTTGGTACACAGCGTCATTAAGTAATCCCCTTAGAATGCACACCAGTGTATTTATTTAAATCAATTCATTTACTATGAAATGTTATGATTCTGAACCAAATAATTATCCAATTTAAGCACTCTTTTGTTCCTAAGGTGAATGTGAAACTCATCATATCATTTCATTTGTTAATATAACTTTCTTTTTAAGGTGAGAGTCATATTCAATTTTGTTTTTGACACTATTGTTTTCCAAAAGCAAACAAGAGAGCTTCATTAAACTATAATGCCAGAGGGATAAGACTGATTGATTTTGATTAATAGTGTTTTTGAAGCAGTAGAGAGAATCATGGATTATGAATGGTTCCTTTTAAGGAGGAATGGGTTTGATTTCACTCCACTGTTGATGGATTATCACTTCTGAAATATTCATTTAACTTTTCACAGGTGAATAGCATTCACCCAGAATGCAGATTTCACTTGGAAATCCATGAAGAGGAAAGCAAATGTATGGACCTCTTAAGTGCCCAAACAGAATACAAAGGTAAGAGGGGAAAGACCTTTCCTATAGTAAGGAAGACAGAAAGAATGAATATTTTTTCTTGAGTTGTGTCTGACTCTGTGTCACCATTTGGGATTTTTTTTGGCAAAGATGCTGAATTGGTTTCTCCATTCCATTCTTCAGCGTATTTGACAGATAAGGAAACTGAGGTCAACAGGATCAAGTGATTTGCCTAGGGTCACACAGCTAGTAAATGTTTGAAGCCATATTTGAACTCAGAAAGATGAGTCTTCCTGACTCCAGCACCAGCACTCCATCCAGAGCCCCCTATTTGCCCCAAAGAATGAATAGGTAATTTCACTGCAGGAGTATCTCTTAATTCTGTCTCAGTGAAAGTACTCTTTAAGACTACAGCTCCAATTAAAACGTCCTTTTCTCTTATGTGAGTCCCAGTAAAAGTAAATAATGTTAAGAATAGTTTGAGCAGTCTTGACATTTCAGTCAATTAAAAGTAAGCTTTAATCCTTAATAGTAACACAGCTTTACTGGCTTGCACTGATAGCAACAGTTACTAAAATAATTACATGGGAATTGTTAGGGGAAGATATAAGTAGTCCATGTACTACATGAAAAGAAAATGTGTAACATTCCTTGCATTTATGATACATATTACTTGTTTGTTTTATTTTTAAGTGCAAGTAAGTGGGAAGCTTATCAAAATGCAGATAGAAAGCTAAGGTCTATTGTGACTAGAGTAAATATACCTCTTTTATTGTGTAAGCATTTTCTAATTTAAACAAACAAAAAATAATTCTAAGAACACAGTCACAAACTAGTTAGGATCGCATGTAATATTTACAAGCTATATTATCTCAGGTAATACACAATCTCCCTCAGTGTCCTTAAATATTTGCCTCTGCTATTTGTTAGATACATGACCTTGGACAAATCACTTAAACCTCATTGGTCTTCATTTTTCTTATCTGTCAAAGTTCCACTAGAATGATCTCTCAAAGTCTCTTCCGGCTCTTAATTACCCAAGACAAAGGTCAGGATTAAATTGATCATTTTGCCTTGGCTCTGTCTTTATCGTTAAGGCCCCCGTGTTATGAAAACCCAAGAGGGTGTTCTATCAACAAGTATGAAGGATAGCTGATGGAGTGCCTCTATGTTTCACAGTTATCCAATGAGAGCTAGACTAATCTTTTGAAGTAGACTCTTTATAAAGGATATGTGGGAGAAAATGGGTCTGAGCTCCACAGAATAAGAAAATGTGATTGGGTTGCATTTTTCCCCCACTGGAGGGAGTATCATCAAAGAGATAACATATTTATTGAATTGTGTCTATCTTTATGTGTGTTTATATATATACACATATATGTGTGTGTACATGTGTATGTGTATTTACATGTATATGTATATATGTATGTATTATAAATATATTTATATATTTAAAACTCAGTCCTTTTATATATTTTATTAACCATGTGGCCTAAGACAAGTCACTACCTCTTTAAACTTCAATTTCTTCCTTTGTAGAATAAGGGGAAATA
>NW_025358511.1:0-3792 GCF_016433145.1 Gracilinanus agilis | reverse complement strand
CTATAATATATACTTAAAATTTAATAAACATATATATAATTTTGGACATGGCTACTAGGCTTTATTTGACTGCATAATTGTTATAAAAGTCTTATTTTTATTTTAGAGAAGATGGAAGAGAAAAGAGATTTTTTTCAATGAATTTTTTTAGTTTAAAGGAGGGGTTTGGGGGCAGTGTAAAGGTGGAAGAGAAAATGGATTTTGCTCGTTAATTTTTTTAATTTAAAAAAGAAGTCTTTGGGGGCAACATTAAGTTATAATATTGTAAATAAAATAATACTTCAATAAAAAAATCAAGCAACAAATAGGGACAGTAACCTTCATGAATAGATGATAAAGCATTTATCAAATGAGTACCTGCTATTTGTCAGGCAATGGACTATGGGCTAGGATTAAAAATACAATAATCAAGACAGCTCTTGCCCTCAAGGAATTTAAAATCTAATGGAGAAGGCAATATATAAAGAGGAGCTTGAAGGTGGAAAGATGTATATGCTCTTTGTGACAAGGCCAGAAAGCATCACTTTAAAAAAATTATTCTCAAAACGTAATTTTCAGAATCCTATTTTCTGACTATGAGCTTTTTGATGGTCCAAAAGATTGCTCCCTCATATGAATTCGATTATAGAATAGTCATTTATCCACTCCCATTCCTAATCAATTTAATTTTTTATTGTGTCTTTTACTGAATACTCACCCAAAGGGGTCCTATTGTCGATAGTTATCTTGGGCAGGGTTGTTTTTTTTTTGTTTTGTTTTGTTTTTATCTAGAAAACAGAAACAGGAAAAAGAAATACAAGAAAAAGCTAAAATGTCAGCCATCTGTAGACCAGATCAGACAGGACTTTTAGGGAAGATGAAAACCCCTTATTTCCGCCTCATTAGCCCATCAGGTAAGCATCCCAGAGAGTCTTCTGCTGAGCAAGCTGGGGCCTGAAGCCATCTAAACCCACTGCCTTAAAGTCAGCCTGGTATTAATGCCCTGTGAAAAACAAAGAGGCAATCCCCAAAAGTCATCTTTAGCTAGATTTTCCTTATGGAATAAGGAATAGAAAGCCAAGTTAGGATGGAAGATACCATTATGGTAGCTTCAATGAACCAGAACAGACTAGCAGAATACTCATTAGGTGCTTGGAGATCAAACAGTCTGATCAGGGCCAAACTGAAAAAGATGATTAAGCAAATGGGGGTGGGTGGGTGTGCAAGCTGAATAACAGCTTTAAAAAAATCAACAGGAACAAGCAAAAGGGCAGCAAATAAGCTTTCTAAACTATGGGAATGAGGGAAGCATAACAAGAACTGTTGTATTGGCTTTTTTCTTTTAATTGTGTTTGTGTGTGTGTGTGTGTGTGTGTAAGGAACATTCCTCTAAAACAGAAGAGATAATTAATTCAAGTAATGCATCTACAGGGGACTAGAGAGGCTTTCTCTGAGTTACTTTTCTGTTTTGCAACCATCAGAGCCCAGAGATAGAAAATGAGCTACTTGAGCTATCCCCAGACATGCTGGAACCCGCTCAGGGCTCATTGTTAAATTTTCATTGTAAGCATTTACACTCCCAAATGCTACCAATTGGGGCTTGGTTTATTGCTTTGCTTATTGTCTAGACTTAAGAAAATTATGAAGGTGTTCATTCAGGCTAAATTTATGTGTCTTGCATACTTTTTTTTTTTAATGCTCGCTGTTAAACATTACCAGCAAATCCCTGCCTATAACCTACATTCATTTTTTTCACCTAATGCCCATGCCCATCTTCATAACACATTTTCCTTGCATTTGGATTAACTAATGAGTAGAAAAAAGAGGGACTGCTCTATCAGCCTATTTTACTTTATTAATATCTACTATAACTGATTCAACTGAAAGACACCAAAAAGATCCAAGGGTTCAGCCAAACAACTTGGTCTGTTTTCTCTTAATATCTATTGTAACTAATCCAACAATTCAGCCTAACTTGGTCTATTTTACTTTGTTAGTATCCATTGTAACTGACCCAACAGTTCAGCCTAACTCTTTGTCTCTTTGACCTTTTAATATCCATTGTAATTGACCCAACAGTTCAGTCTAATTCTCTATTTGACCTTGTTAATGTCCATTGTAATTAACTCACAGTTCAGCCTAACTTGGTTTTTTTTTTTACCTTGTTGGTATCCATTGTAATTGACCAAAGGTTCAGCTTAACTCTGTGTCTATTTGACCTTGTTAAAAATCCATTGTAATTAACAAAACAGTTCAGTCTAACTTGATCTATTTTTACCTTGTTGGTATTGTTGAAAACTGTTAAAGTTAATATCTAAACTCAGTATCTGATAATGTTCCTAATAGTATCCATTGTAATTGACCAAAGGTTCATCCTTAACTCTGTGTCTATTTGACCTTGTTAATATCCATTTTAATTAACACACAGTTCAGCCTAACTTGGTCTTTTTTTACCTTGTTGATATCCATTATAATTGACCAAAGGTTCAGCCTAACTCTGTGTCTATTTGATCTTGTTAGTATCCCTTGTAATGTACCCAACTCCAAACCACCAGAAAGGTCTATGGGAGAAAGCTCTTTTTTCACCCTCCTTGGGGAGAAGAAAGGGAGAGTGTTACCCTCTTGCTTATGCTGAAGTGAAATCCACCACATGGCCCTGCTCCAGCCTGTTTGAAAAGTTCAGGCTTCTCTATCTCTGGGCTTGCTTTTAACCAGCCTCTTCTATGCTCTTCTCTCCCAAGCTAAACTGATTCAGCTCAGTTAAGATAAACTGCTATCTAGAATTGGAAAAGAAACTGTTTATGTGACTGGGCTACATATTTATAGAATTCCTGATTGGGTGGTATGGAGCTGGCTCTGTGGTGTATACAAGGACCCATTTTTAGTTATACAAAATGAGGTGTTTTCATCCCCACCCCCTCTCCACCACCACCCAAGTATATCAGTTCTGGTCTACAGATGGCTGACATTTGGGCTTTTTCTTGCATCTCCTTTTGACATATTTGACTAAGTTCTGTGGTAAAAGTGTATATATATGATATGGAAGGAAGTAAATACTTAAGGTTATTTTTGCAGGAGAAACCGAGAGGGGATTTTTTCTACAAAGTTAAAGGAAGGAAGAAAAAAAATCCCAAACTACCTTATTTTCCACAGATTGACAGATTAGCCAGAGTCTAATGGATTTTTAATTGATTACAAAAGAAGATCTGTGATCACACAAAAATACTTTATCTGTCAAGTAAGATAAATTTCTGGAAAACTGCCTATAAGTTTTTCTAAAATCACATTATCCCACTGACTTATCCTTACATTTCAGAGATGTGTTATTTTCATTGTAGAGTCCCAGTTGGCCTCTTTTCTGCTTCTTAATTTTTTTAAGTTTCTGTCTAAAAAAAATTCCCAAAGAAACAAACAAAAGCAGGGAGAGGGAGGCTGAGGGAGAAGGAAGGAGGCCATATATTTAAAGCCAGAAGGGGTAATTAAAAGTCAAGAGAAAGAAAGAGACTTTGGAGATGATCTAGTCTAACCCTGTCATATTTAAAAATGGGGAAGTTAAGGTCCTGGGGAGATTAATGTGTTCACATAAAAGCCAGGGCTTTCTTTTGTGCCCTGTTTCCCCTAATTCTTAATATCC
The DNA here is from genome assembly GCF_016433145.1 of Gracilinanus agilis. Taxonomy (NCBI): domain Eukaryota; kingdom Metazoa; phylum Chordata; class Mammalia; order Didelphimorphia; family Didelphidae; genus Gracilinanus; species Gracilinanus agilis. The sequence goes on along the minus strand of NW_025358511.1, from coordinate 179 downwards.
TTAGACCAGAGGTTCTTAGCCTGGAACCTATGAACTTGTGGTAGTTGTTTGGGGATAACACTATTTCAATAGAATTTCCTTTTCATTACTATGCATTTCAAAACATTTATAAAAGGAGGTCCAAAGGCTTCCCCAGACTGCTCAGGGGTCCATAACACAAATATTAAATATTATTATAT
>NW_025358510.1:0-5476 GCF_016433145.1 Gracilinanus agilis | reverse complement strand
CTCTCTTTCTCTCCATTCCTTGTCTCTAGTCTCTATGTCTCTGTACACTGTATCTAGGTCTGTGTGTGTGTCTCTGTCTCTCTCAACTGCAGCAGCAGGGGAGGTCCCGCCAGCTGAACTTGTCAGCGGGGTCTTACCATCCATCAAAACCCAGACAGACAGGCCAAGTTCATGAGCAATAGGGTTAACCCTTTCCAACCCGCCTCCCCCACTAGGAGCTGGCAGCTGCCTAATTAGAGGGACCTTGTTTCTCTCTTTAATTCTTAAGGCAGTGTCCCAAGTACAGCCTAAACATTTGTCCTTGCTCTCTTCTTTTCCATTTTATTCCCTTCTTTTCTGGTATTCTCATCTTGCCTTTCTCATCTTAGATTTTTTTGAAGGTTTTTTTGGGGGGATCTTTTCTCTCCCTTTTGGATCCTTCATTCCATGCTCCATCCCATAATTAATCTTTGTTTCCCCTCTCAGGATACCTTGGCTCCACATATCTAGGCTACTTCTCCCACAATCAAAATTTTCCTTCTAATGGAGTTTTGATCATCTTCTTTAAAGAAAAACTCGTATAAAAAACATACACATTGCACACTACCAACCCCCAACACATCATTTTGAAGTCATGATTGGAGGTAAGAGGGAAACGAAGAGCCAAAAATACTTCTAGAAATGTAGGAAAATCGCTCTGGAGACAGAGGGATAAAGAGAATAGCTGTATACCTATCTTGGCCTTTGAAAATCTCCCCCCACATACACACCTGGAGATTTAAAGTTCCTGGTTTTCTCATTTCTTGTACAGATCTGCATCCCTCAATCCCAGGATCCATCCAACAATATATGGTTTCCCTACAAAGTTCTCTTCATCTGCTTCTCTTTCTTTCCTATTACCCAATATTATCCTATTATCCTTCTACCCCCTCTGATCTCAAAGTCTAATGATATGTTTCCCTGGTCCCAAACTAGGAAGGCGCCTTTACCGCTGGGAATCTAGAAGCCCCCTCTCTGTGAAGTTTATTTTCAACAGATTCCCAAGAGCTCAACTTGCGTGTAACCCGGGCCACCTTTTCATTACCGAAATCCTTACATTTCCTATTGAATTATATTTGCTCCATTGCCACTGAAGCAAAGACGACTGATCAACTTTTCCCCTGGGCATGTTCTTTACATCTCCCCCCTCCCCAAAGTTCGTTCTCTCCCCCCTTCTTCTTTTTAATTCAGGCACCCAGGCCGTGGACGTGTCCTGCAGTTTAACTACTTCCAAATTCTTTGTTCGGGTCACACTGGGACTCCATTGTGCCCCTATTGAGAAAGCTTTATTGCTAAGCGAAGCTTGAATCAATTTAGGGACATACCGCTCCAAGTCCCCGGGTCTGAGCACCATTGATTCACTTCTAGCTGAGGGTTCTTAGGAATGGAGTGTGGGGAGAGAGGAACGGTGAAAACACACCTTCCTTTTCATTCTTCTCCCATCAGCCCAAAAATGATGTTTAAAAACCCCTCAGATTTATTTGGGTTGTGATGACCACACATTACTGTTATTAATAGTTTGTCTTTATCTTGATAATAATAATAGCGTTTGTCATAATCACCACCATCACCACCACCATTATTATAATTTCTGTTCTAATTTTCACTCCTCTCACCTACCCTGCTTCCCTTACGCTGAGGCCTCTTGCGCTTCATCCGCTGCAGATGCAAATCCAGCCCAGCTCTCGGTTCCCTCAAACCTGTAGTGATTGTAGCTTAGAAAGGCTGTAAGGTTGTTGGCCCCAGTAGTACCCTTATCTTCTCCAGAGACTTAGGGTTGGCTCCTTCTCCGTCCCGCTCCCCCACAGTTTCCATTTCTGCCTTCCGTCTATCCCAACCTCATCCTACAATTTTACTGTCTCTCCTACAACCTCTCGCCACTCTCCGCTGCCTCCCAATGGAGCTCAGGGACTCACTCACCTCTGAAAGCTGACCTGAGAAGAGCTACGCAGGACCGCTCCTTTTTCTTGGCCAATCTCAGGGTGGGATTGTAAGTGCTCTGTCTCTGGGTCTCCAGAGCACTCTCTCTTCGGTGGGCACGGGAGTTTGTGGCGAGACAGGGCTGCGTCCCGATTAGAAAAAGGCGGCGTCCCCCCGAGGGCAGGGGCGGGGGAAGGGGGAGCAGGCGCCGAAGAGTCACTTCAGGGGTAGAAGCCTATGAACATGGGGCTGGGGCCCGAGTTGGCCACGTAGCGCCCTACGTCACCTATAAAAAGGGCTGGGGCCTCTCTCCTGGGGGCTGCTCCCGCAGAGGAGAGAAAATATCCGAGGTTGGGGGTGAGTGGGGGACCTTCCTTTAGCCTCTTTTCCCGAGTTTTGAATGCAATTCAGATCTAGAGTTTGGGTTTGCCGGTTTCCCCTTGGGTAACTCCTGTCCCAGTGGTGAAGAAGGCTGGAATTCTGGTGTCCCAAGACTCCAGCATATATGGATATTGCTTCTAGTGTCATAGCTTCGGTTCCTTCCAAATTCAGGGAAGGTCCAAAAAGAGTGATTAATCCTCATGAAAGGTAGCACGTGTGGGGAATCTGCCCAACAGTAGCTAGCTGCAGAGCCTTGAGTCTTCGATTTAAGCTCTCTCAGCTGCCAAGGGGCTGAGGGGTCCCGGCCATTCTGGGGATCGAGGCTTTCAGATCCCAGTTTCCTAAGCCCCAATCGAACACCCCTTCTTCGTCTGTGGCTCTTCCTATTCAAGCAAGGCTTTTAGGCCAAGAGCAAGTCCTTTCATGGAAATAGGGACTACTGTTCCTTTTTTGCAGAGCACAGGCCCAGTCTTGACCCCATCACCCCCTCCAGCTGTCACTATCACGATTATTACTGTTATAATATGAATATATGGCTAACGATGCTAATGATGTTAATAATGATTGTTTCCCAGTGCCAGGGCCAGTGATGCCCGCTCCGTGTACAGAAGGCAGATAGCAAGCCTACCAGGCTTCTCGAGTTCCGATGGCCTCTTTCCTGTCCAATCTATGTTCTCTTATTCTTCCATCATTTCACCCTCCCCCACCCCCAGATACTGTGGCAAATCGACCAAAGCATAGAACGTTCCCTCTGGTCGGCAACTGCCCCTCTTTTCCTTCGGGTTTTCTGCCCGAAGCTGAGATGGGACAGTTTCCAGCTTGTGTGCGCCAGGACCCAGAGCTTGGCGTCTCCTTTGTTCCAATGGCAGGGCATGGCCCGCTACCCGCCTGCTGCCAACTTCTTCCTTGTTTTGGGAACATTTCCCTTTGCTCTCTCAGGACTAGACCTAGGCTGTGTTCTCTGGTAGACTTTCTGCCCTCGACCAAGTCCATTTCCATCCGCTGGAACCTAGTGATTCCTCTGTGGCTGCTGAACTTGGGCTCCCCACACCTTCTCGACTCTGAGCCGGTACTTCAACCATCGAGCGGCCGGTGGTATTGCATTCCAGACCCCGCGGTTCCAGATCTTTGCTCTTCTTTTCTCCCATCTCCCCCTCTCCTTCTAGTTCTATCCTAAAGAAAGATCTGGAAGTCAACTTGGGAGTGTTATCGTTTTCTTTTGACTCCCCGCCCCCCTTAAACCACACAAAAAGCCAGACGCTGGAATAAACTCGGTATTAATAAATGGGGCTTAGTGGTGCGGCGCTGGACTCTTTGAGCGAGTTTCCACATCTCTCGCCACCACAGGGTCCTGGGAAAGGGGTCTTGAAGGAAAGAGTGTCCACAAAATAGCCTTTCATTACTGGAATTTGCTATTGTTTCCATTAAGCCATTTCGGCGTCCAATCCGGGGCCAGTTGCTATCCTCTGGACGCGGGAACGAGACCATCTTGGGTGAAGCCCCCCCCCCCCCCCACCCCGCCGAAAAAAATTAGACAAGACCTCCCTAACAGCACATAACTTTTCCAGAAACAGTGGTACTCCGGCGGGGGGAGAGAAAGGACCCTGGATTCAGGTTTTCCTTTCTCCCTTCCTTCCTCCAGCCCCTCCATACATTTCCCGCACCATACAACTTTCACGTGCCTGTGTCCAAGAAAGGACAACGGAAACCCGCTCCCTGACCCTGTGAGGGAAAAATCGAAGAGATCAGAGAGCTGTGAAAGGAGACGCTCTGGACCCGCTGGCTGCTGGGGCGTGTCCTCTTCCCCTGGTTGTGGCAAGGTCAGGGCGGCAGGGGTCAAGCCAGGTTTCCCCTTGTCCTGTCTTTTGAAGGCCACCAATTTCTGGAAGCCAGTGTCTTTTCTTCAGTGAAACGGATCTAGGGATTTCCGGTTAGCACCCTTCCCCTAGCAGTCCCTTGGGAATGACTGGCCCCACGGCCTAGGTTGTCCTGGCAGGTCAGGCTGATTTCCTCATTCTCACTAAAGTCAACTTCTTTCTTATTTCCCGATGCCCCAATTCCAACCTCAAAGCAATCAAGGGAGGCCAAGAACATATTCCCCCCACCCCTCCTTTGTCTGCCCCATAAAGATTTAGTAAGATTATTGAAGGTTGGGGAAATGATGGGTTTTAAAGGAAAAAAGTAAAATACTATCCACCAAGCAAAATCACCAAAATGGACATTAATTTGCTAACCAGGAAACCAGGTACCCTAGGACCCCAGATCTTTATTTGCCTCCAGCCCAGAGGGAGTGGGAAGTGGGAAGAAAAGTCTCAGTTAAAGCAGAGAGAACTACCAAAGAGCAGATTCATTTTAACCATTATTCCTGCTGGCCCTTCCCTCTTAACTTCCTGAACCTAATCCAGCCTCCAGAAAAAAAATAATCTAATTTTCATTTTAGCTGTGGGGGGGACTAATCTCTGGGTTGCTATCATGGTCCAAGAAGGCTCTGAAGACAAGATTGAGTTGAATTGAGGGAGGGGATCCCGGGAAGAAATTTCTAATAAATGCCATTTGGTACTTTGTGTCTCCCATTTGAGTCTCTTTCAAAAAATTTTTTTATAAGAAAAGAGAAAAAACTGAAACATAGTTGGAAGGACCCTAAATCCTAGAATTTTGGGAAGATGGAAGTGGGGTGAAGAAATCATTTATATTCTTAAGATATTTCCGTCAGCATATAAGCATTAGAAAAAAAAAAGCCAAACCTTTTTTCTTTCCTTCTGTCCTTTCTGTCTCTAAATCACTGGCTCTCTGTATCTCTGTCTCTATTTCTCTTTTCTTTCTTGCTTGGTTTTACTAACTGTGGCTTTAGCACCCACTGCATTTTTCTTTTCTTTTCTTTCTTTCTTGTTCCCCTTTGGTATCAGGCTGGCAAACAGCACCCTCTAGTGGAAAGCTCAGGAGCCGTCTGGTGGCACATTTACTGTTAGGTAGTGGAAGAAACTGGAGAAAAACCATCATTCCCACAGTATCTTTTCTAGGGCTGAGGAAGGTGAGAAGGAAAGTAAAGGAGGACATGGCAAGGGTAATACAATTGTGAAGTCATCTTCTGAGTGAATTCAAGCTTAGGGGATTTTGACTTTGCCAGACCAGTGACTTGGGATTTCTCTCTCTCTCT
>NW_025358509.1:0-1170 GCF_016433145.1 Gracilinanus agilis | reverse complement strand
CCTCCTTCTCCTTCTCCTTCTCCTTCTCCTTCTCCTTCTCCTTCTCCTTCAATGACTCTTACCTTCCATGCTTAGCAAAAAGGGTTAAGTGACTTGTCCAGGATTGCACAGCTAGGAAGTGTCTGCATCCAGATTTGAATCCAGGGCTCCCCATCTCCAGGCTTGGCTCTCTATCTACCAAGTCACCCAGCAGCTCCCCCTCTATGGTTTTCTTAGCAAAGATACTGGAGTGTTTTGCCATTTCTTTCTCCAGCTCATTTGATAGATGAGGAAACTGAGACAAATAGGGATTAAGTGACTTGCCCAGCGTCACACAGCTAGTAGTTTACTATTTCTTTCTCCAGCTCATTTGACAAATAAGGAAACTAAAACAAACAGGATTAAGTGATTTGCTCAGGGTCACTCAGCTAGTAAGTGTCTGTGGCTGGATTTGAACTCAGGAAGAGGAATGTTCCTGATTCCAGACCTGGCACTATGCAACCACTGTGCCACCTATGCCCTCAGGTCAAATATTGCATGATTACACACACACACACACACACACACACACAGAATCACATGCAGAGGTTTCTGTGGATTAGTGCCTCCTCCCTTGCACACACACTTAAACAAATACACTCACGAATGCATTACACACAGAAAAACTGCACTCAGGTGCAGACACACAATGAGCACACATGGATCTGTACACTGTACACAAGCACCCTCACATTGCATACAGACTCACAGACCGGCATAGCAGGTCGAACATCGGACATGGCATCATCGAGACAATCGAATTCTTCATCCACTATTTATCAGCTGTGCAACTACAACAAAGCCAGAGCTGAGAAGGGCCTGAGAGTCCATCAAGTCCAACTCCTTCATTTCATAGATGAGAAACTGAGGCCCAGGGAGGTCCAGCTTTTTGCCCAAAACCACAAAGGCAGTGTTAGGGGTGGAATCTGAATCCGAGTCTTTTGTCTCCAGAAACAGGGTTCCTTCCACTGCACTAAATCCCTTAATCTTTCTGAACCTCAGTTTCCCCTATAAAATGGGGATAATACCTATTTCATAGGGTTTTTGTGAGATATAAATGAAATAATAGATGTAAAGCACTTTGAAAACCTGAAAGTGCTATTTAAATGCATTATTAATATATAATATAAACAATTACATAAAATATAAATC
>NW_025358508.1:0-2107 GCF_016433145.1 Gracilinanus agilis | reverse complement strand
AGAGAGAGAGAGAGAGAGAGAGAGAGAGAGAGAGAGGTGGGGGGAGGAGAGACATAGGCAGGGCAGATGATTACTTTGTCCTGCCTGGTGGTCAAATCAAAGATCAATGGAATCCCTGCATCCAGTCTGGTTAGGGAGGGAAGAGATATGGCCAAGTTATTGACTTTCCAGATCAACTGGGAACACGTGGAAGAGATGAATGAAGTAGAATCTATGAGATGCAGAAACTGATTAAACATGGGGCATGAGGAAAAGGACAAAGTCAGATAAAGCTCTTGGGAGCCTGCAGTCTAGCAGGAGGGGATCAGATTCTTCCTTAATTACAGTTTTTAAGTCAAAAGAAAAAACAGAGGAGGAAGAAAGCCCTTTGGGCTGGGAGTGGGACTGGACAAGAGAAAAGGACAGCAAGGAGGGATTTATGATGTAGACTTTCACTAAGGGGGAGTGGTGGCATTCTAGATTGAGAGAAAAACAACCCCAAAGGGGACAACTTTTTGTTTTTTGGATGGGGTCAAGGGAGGAGGTGTGGTCTTATTTGCCTGGTAATGACAATTTATGGGGGACCATAGTTCTAGAGCTGGAAAGGATATCAGAAGTTTTCTAGACTAACCTCTATTCTAATTTCACAGATGAGAAAACTGAGGCATAGGCAGGTTAAGTGACTTGCTCATGGCTAGAGAGGCAGTATTTGAGCCTAGATCCTTGGTCTCCAAAATTTCCTCTGCTCCTTTCCTCTGTACTAGTGAAAAGTGTTGAAAGAGGCTGGAAAATCAGATTTTATCCAGTGGAAAATGTTTGAGTATCTCCTATGCTCCAGACCCTGGGAGGGGGGATTCGAAGAGAAAAAAAGATGCAGGCCTCATTCCTCAAAGAATTGTTGGCCTACTTGGCCAAAAGGGAATCAGACTTTTAGAACTAGAATGGAGCTACTTGCATGACTTTGGGCAAGTCCCTCAATTTCTCTGGACCTCGGTTTTGCCATCTGTAAAATGAGAGGGATGGAGTAGCTGACCTCCAGGATCTCTGGTCCTATGACTTTGGACGTTATCTTGTCCTGAACAGGAATCATCTCTCTAGAATTTTTGACAAATGATCATCTGCCCTCTGCTTGAGACAAGGCAAACCAATGAAAAGAGGATAAACTTTTTCGTTAAGGGAGAAATCTCTTACATACCTGGAAATTGGTAGAGGAGCTCAAAGTAAGAAGAGAACACCACAGGTGGTCTTGGAGGACTTCCTAGAAGAAGGGCTTTGAGTTAAGCTTTGAAAGCTAAGTGGAGTTGAGGAATCATGGTGGTGTTAAAGGGCATTCCTAATTGGGGAGCAAAGGCACAGGTGAGTGGGCTGGCTTGGCTGGGACAAAGGGTTCCTGACCCTTGAAGTTTGATAGATAAAGCTTAGGGAGGAGGATGGATGTCAGGGTCAACTAGATGACTCCCTGTTCCCAAAGATAAGGCAAATGTGGTTCAGGAAGGCCACCCATGCCAGAAGTCATCGAATTCCCAATGAGAGAAGAAACTGAGACTTGGAGAGATAGATTAAGGGACTTGCTCAAAGTCATAGAGGTAGTTAGCAGCAGAGATGTAATTTGAATCCAGGACCTCTGACTCCAAATCAAGTGCTTTTTTCCCCCCAGCTTTTAGATTCCATCTCATAATAGATACTTCCTAGTCCCTGAACCTACTTTATCCTTCCTTTTTTTGGTCTCTGGTCCCTGGCCTCTGCCAGACCGAGTCCCATATCTCTTGTATCCAACCTTGTTAGCCTCCACCATAACCAATTTGGGAAAAGTTCTGGGTCTTGTTGGCAATATGAGTTTGAAGAAACCTGAAAGTAACCAGGGAGGGCATCCAGACCTATCTCTTCCCCTCACTTGAAATAGTAATAATTCTATATAAGTAACATTTTAGAGTTTAAAAGGGTTTTTCAAATATTAGTTTAATCCCCCCCCCTCAAGAATCCCTGTGAAGGGACCAAGTTATGAGTTATTTTCTCTTTTTCTCAATTTCTGTGCCTCCCACTACCTCTCCATTTCTCTCTCCCTCTCTCTCCCCTCCCTTCCGCCCTCTCTCCTTCCCTCCTCCCTCCCCCTCCTCTCTTCTCCCCC
>NW_025358507.1:0-4684 GCF_016433145.1 Gracilinanus agilis | reverse complement strand
CAGAGCGAAAGGAGCAGAGCCAGAAGAACTCTATACACAGAGACTGATATACTGTGGTAAAATTGAATGTAATGGACCTCTGTACCAGCAGCAATACAATGACCCAGGACAGCTCTGAGGGATTTATGGTAAAGATGCTACCCACATTCGGAGGAAGGACTGCAGGAGAGGAAAAATATAAGAAAAACAACTGCTTGAACACATGGGTCGGGGTGGACATGATTGAGGGTGTAGACTCGAAACTACCACACCAATGCAACTACCAACAATTTGGAAATAGGTCTTGATCAAGGACACATGACAAAACCAGTGGAAATGTGCATCGGCCATGGGTGGGGGGGGGTGCAGGGGGTGAAGGGGAAAGGAGGAGCATGAATCATGTAACCATGTTAAAAATGAATATTAATAAATGTTTAAAAAAAAGAAAATGAAGATAATGCTATCAACCTCCTAGAACTTATGGGAGGTTAAAATGAGGTCATTTGAAAAGCATTTGACTAACCATAAAGGACTATATAAATGTTTATTAATAATAAAATTATTATTTTTCATTGGCGAAAAAATAAATAAATTAAGGTTAACTATGATCAGATAGATGACATATGTGTTTTGGTGTTTAAATGCCTACATTTAAAAAGATCCCCCAAATCAAGTTTAATTTGACTAGTTTTGAATGTCTGAGATAGAGCCATGAAATCTAGAAACATAAACACAGTCATAAGCTAGTTCTATGTCATAAGTAAGGACTAAAGAGGATTCAATATGAAATTATAACAATTCTGTTCACATCCCATTTTTGTTGTTGTCCAGCTGTTTCAGTTGTGTCCAACTCTTCATTACCCACTTTGGGATTTTCTTGGCAATGGTTTGCCATTTCCTTTTTCAGCTTATTTTACAAATGAGGAAACTGAGGCCAATAGGGTTAAGTTACTTGGCCCTAGAAACATAGCTAATAAGTGTCTGAGGCCAGATATGAACTTAGGAAAGATGAGTCTTTCTGACTTGAGGCCCAACACTCTGTCTGTACACTGTGCCACTTAGCTGACCTCTTTATTTCTTATGAAAAAATCATTAAAACTGAATAAAGCCTTCTGAGATTAAAAATATTGCAATTATATCATTAATAAGAGGCTTAAATTTTGAAAAGTACCAGAAAATTAGACAAATCAAATTAAGGAACTATAGTTCTATTTTAATAGAAAAGTGATACAGTTGTAGAGCTGGTCTATTTATTTTTATTCATTGATGCGTTTTTAAAGCTTTATTGATGTTTTTATATTAACACTTATATATTTTTACCATTTTGTGGATTTTCCTGTAACAAAGTAAAACAGTACATTTAAACTATTAAACAGTGACCTCATCTAAAAGTACATTCAACATTTCACATCTTATCTACCTCTTGTTGTGTTTTTTTTTAAGTTAACAGAAGCCTATTTTGTTTCCCTCCTAACTCCCAACTTATAGGAAAAAAAAGAAAAATCAATTTATTTGAACAAATTTATAGTGAAACAAAACATTCTTTTTGTTGCTGTATTAGAAAGTCTAAATGTCTCATTCTGTATGCAAAATCCATCATCTCTGTGCAATATATATCAAATTATATTGTCAGGCCTCTGAATTTGTGTGTGGTCATTGTCTTGATTATATTGCTTACAGCTTTTATAGTTGTTATTTTACAGTGTTGTTATCTTGAAAATGAACCATTCTAGTTTGGCTCCTTTCATTCTATGAGTACTCAAAATCATTCATATTTATAATATTTATGCTATAAAATAATTTATATTCTCCTGCTTACTTTACTCTTTCAATTCATGTAAATCTGTTTTTCAGCAATTACTACTAATTGTTTTCTCTTTAGGACTTTAAGAATATAAATTCCTCATCTAGACTATAGAGTCCTTTATAAAGGAAAGACCTTTATAAAAAAATAAAGCAGGAACCTTATTTTTATTTATATTGGGTTCTCCCTTAGCATCTAATATAAGAATAAATCTTTTAACTGTAGTCTTTTTTTTTTTTTTTTTAAAAACCCTTACCTTCCGTCTTGGAGTCAATACTGTGTATTGGCTCCAAGGCAGAAGAGTGGTAAGGGTAGGCAATGGGGGTCAAGTGACTTGCCCAGGGTCACACAGCTGAGAAGTGGCTGAGGCCAGATTTGAACCTAGGACCTCCCGTCTCTAGGCCTGACTCTCATTCCACTGAGCTACCCAGCTGCCCCCTTAACTGTAGTCTTTTTGATAAAAGTTACAGTTTATTTAAATTTATTTCATTATTGAATAATGCAATGAATCTTCCAAATTGGAAACAATTTGTATTATAAGTAACTCTGATTAGATTATTCTGGAAAGGTTTTTAAACATCAATGTCAGAGAGCTAAATGAGGAATTGCTGTCATGCAAAGGACTGATTCAGTGGTTTGACAAACCTACATTTGAATTTTACCTTCCTTGAATTATTGGACAAGTTATAATCATTGTTCTAGTTCATATAAATAGCAAATGGAAAATTATTTTATGGTGTTTAAGGAACAGAATAGACACGTTAAGGCAGTAAAGCTTTAAATTTTATAAAACTGATCACAGCTTTAAGCAAAAATTCTGAAATTAAAAAATAATACCCTCATTAAATGCATCTTTATCTCTTATGAATTTAGTAGATTATGTCTTAAGACATTTCTTTCCTGTAGTAGTCGCTCAACCTATCTTTTTATTTATTTTTTAAACCTTACCTTCCGTCTTGGAATCAATAATGATTCCAAGGCTAGGAAGTGTCTGAAGTCAGATTTGAACCCAGGACCTCCTGTCTGGGCCTGACTCAATCCACTGAGCCTAGATGTCCCTGGCTCAACCTATCCTAAAGGCAAAGAAAACTCAAGAAAGTTTTATTAGGCAGCAAACCACTTGTACCTTGATAACAAATACATAATCATAAATATTGTGACCAATACTTAGAACTATGCAGGAACAGCTTACCAAATATTTTTAACAAATAAAATATGAATTTTTTATCATCTTTTATGTCCTATATAAGTTTTAATATTTTCTTTGTTTATATGTCCTTCATATATCTCCTATTTCATGCTGAGCTTTACTCCAGTATATTAGAAACTAATAAAATTGTGCAAAAAAAAGAAATCTGTAGTTTATTTTACAGGAAAAAAAAATTTTATGTGTCCCCAGTTTATAAAAAGGATTATATTTTTCTTATTGTCTTTCTGTATAATACTTTCTATATACTTGCTTACAACATGTTAATTCATGCGTTTTTATATTAAACTTCTCCAAAACCTCTTCCCAGCTCTTCTTCCCAAAAAATCAACTAGACAGGAAATTATCTAGATATGTATCACATAGACTTTACCTCCCTCCCTCCTTCTTTCCTTTTTCTATGCTCTAGATTAGAATGCCCTGAAAAGAATTAGTGATTAGGGATTGAGGAGTTGTTAACTTTTCAGTGGAATGCATGTAACCTGATAGAACCTCTCATTAAACGGAAGTACTTAATAAATAAATAATGAATGACTAACATTATAGGTGCTTATTATATAACTTTGATAATTCATTCCATATTTTTTAGGAATTAAGGTTATTTATTGACCAGGTGTTTACATCTTACCTTTTATGAACATTGAGGAAATATACTCTTCTTTCTTTGGATATCCTCGTTCTTTGTGAATTTTCAAAGTTGCTGGTAACCTAACAACCATATATACTATTTGAGTAGCTTGGGAATATAAACTATTTAAGCCTAGTGCCTTGAACTCATCAGTGCTTAAAGTATGGTATCATGGAAGGGTTCCTCTGTTTGTAATCATTCAAGATTCAGTTAACTGGTATGAGCCTGTTTCCAAACCATTTAGAACTTGTCTGAGCCTCTTTTCTTCTTTGTGAAATGGTGACAATAATACCTGCAACCCCTACCATACTAGGGTGTTGTAAGTATGAATTCACACACACACAGATTGTGTGTAGACATGTGTGACAGACAGAGACAGAGACAGAGAACATCAGAGAGAGGAGAGACACTACCTATCCTCCTTAAAAGAAAAAAAAATGTTCATCATAAGATGATCTTGCCAAGTAGAAAACTCACTTCTCATGCTCCCCATTCCCTTTCAGTGGCATATTTTAATGTCTCTGGCATCTTAAAATAGAGAAAATACCAAGGAAATAAGATTCTTATGGCCCACCAGAGGTTGATGGAGAGTTGTGGGAGTTCTCTTCCTTTTTTCACCACTACAGGATTATCTTGGGTCTCTAGCATTATGCCAAATAGTTGCCACCATCAATTAAGAATTGCTTTTAGAAGAATGGAGCTAAAATAGAAAACTTTTGAATATTCTTTTTAGTATATATTTGAAAAACTTCTTGCTGAAGTTGGCTGGCTAAATAAAGATATTTAATTTAGTTTTTATTTTATTTTTTTTTTTTTGGAGAGGAAAACATGTTAAAATAGCAGAAACATTTGGCTAGTATTTTTAGTGTATTGGCATAATTAGGATTTTGTAAATCCTATAAAAATGAGAAATTCTGAAAATTACAGGGAGACATCTAGATGTTTAAGTCAAAGATAATCAAAGTAAGGAGAAAAAAATTTCTGAGAATTGAATATATGGTCTTGGAGCCATAGAATTTTAGAACTAGTAGAATGTTGCTGGCCTAGTGTAGAGAGAGGAGAGGGG
>NW_025358506.1:0-1996 GCF_016433145.1 Gracilinanus agilis | reverse complement strand
GCAAAATGATGCCTTCTCTGATGCCACTCATTTCCTCATGGTGAATTTCCTCTTCTAATACACTTTGGAAAAGTGCATTTGCTTTCCTCTTTCAGATGATTTAATAAATAAGCTTCAAAGTGAATGCTGCTGGTGATATCTTACCTTATTGTTCTGTATGTCTCTCATTTCCTTCAAAGTTCAGCTGAGGGGCCACCTACCACATGAGGCTTTTTTAAAAACCCTTTCCTGGGCAGCTGGGTAGCTCAGTGGAGTGAGAGTCAGGCCTAGAGACGGGAGGTCCTGGGTTCAAACCCGGCCTCAGCCACTTCCCAGCTGTGTGACCCTGGGCAAGTCACTTGACCCCCATTGCCTACCCTTACCAATCTTCCACCTATGAGCCAATACACCGAAGTACAAGGGTTTAAAAAAAATTAAAAATTAAAAACCCTTTCCTTCCATCCTAGAGTCAATACTGAGTTTTGATTCTAAGGCAGAAGAGCAGTAAAGGTTATACAATGGCAGTTAAGTGACTTGTCCAAGGTTATACAGCTAGAAAGTATCTGAGGCCAAATTTGAACCCAGGATCTCCTATTTCTAGGCCTACTTCACAATTCACTGAGCCACCTGGTTGTCCCCAGTGAGGTGTTTTTTGATGTTCTTATGTGCTAGTGCCTCTCCCCGCAAACTGCCTTATATTTAATTTACATGAATACATGTTGTCTCTGCCAGTAGACTCCTTGAGGGCAGAGGCTATTTCATTTCTGGCTTTTTATTCCAGAACCTACTACAATGCTCAGCACATACTTGGTACTTACTATATCCTTTTCGAATGACTCCTGTGTGTTTTGTTTGATGAGAAGATCCCACAGATAAGCAAACTGATATTGTCTAGTATTTTCGTCCTCGTTGGTGTCCCATTTAGTCCTCTTCCCAAGATCATTTTCCCATTTACTTGGTAATTGTATTCACTGCCCACCACAGCAAATGGAATCATTCTCTAAATTTCTCATTCACTGGTCTGTCTTCTGGGTTTTCCTCAAATTCTTTTTAGGGATATACCAATTGGACAGCAAGTTAACAGGTTAGCCTTTGTTTGAAGTCATCTCTTTCTTCCAATATAAGAATACTGGCTTTCTCAATGACTGAGGTTATATTGACCAATTTTCTCAGGTGCCTCTTGAACTCTTTATTCAGTGGCCTGAAAGAATGGTTAGGGGAGGAGAATGAATAGATACAACAATAGACTGCAGTGTCCAGGAAACTTGTTTCTTTTGGTATTATTTCTTCCCATAGAAGTACTTCTCATATCAATGTTAATGAATGGATGATCAAAACATTTAAGTGCTTATTATATGCTAGGTGCAGGGGATACAAATATAAGCAAGTAAAATAGCTCCTGCCATTAAAGCATTTATATCCTAATAAGGGAAGATAATAATAGAGGGGAGCAGTAGCCAGACAGGAACATTGTGAAGAGGGAAATCAGAGAGAATGGTGACTGGAGCACTAGGGTGATTGTTTGACATGTCCTTATAGAGAATGGTGGTGTTGATGTGATTATTGTTCTAGGAGCTGGAATGGAAGTAGAGACATGGAAACTGCTCTGGGGCATGAAGATAGCTAGAAAGTAATGTGAGAAGCCTGAGGCAGGAAAGGTAAAAATAAATGCTCATCAATCAAGCTCAGGGTCATAAGAGTAGGTATTTAAATTCTGAATGGATGTGGAGGCAAGTGAACAGGTGGCCTGATCTAGAGATGGTCAGGAAGCGAACTGCTTGGCAGCCAGTAGTTCTCATTGTTGATGGCATTCTAAAACTCAGTGTCTCAATCAACATCAATTTTATCAAGATACTCTGAGAACAGCATAGGGGCACAATGGATAGGCCTGGATCTGGAATTGGGAAGACTTGAACTTAAATCTAGCCTTAGATCCTTAGTAACTTGGTAACCATAGTAAAGTCACTTAATCACTATTTGCTTCAGTTTCCTCAGTTGTCAAGTAGCACAGCATCTG
>NW_025358505.1:0-4682 GCF_016433145.1 Gracilinanus agilis | reverse complement strand
AGAGAGAGAGAGAGAGAGAGAGAGAGAGAGAGAGAGAGAGAGAGAGAAAGAGAGAGAGAAATGATAGCTTTTGGGTTATGAAAATATTTGTAGCTGTGTTGCTTACTGCTGGGTAGCTGGGTAAAACAGAAACCTAGAAACAATCAAGCCACATGGGGAAGTGACCAATCAAAGTGTGCTATAGGAATATTGTGGTAAATTATTAAACCATTAGAAACACAAATATGAAGAATTCAGAGAAACATGGAATTATTTGCATGAATGAATTGCTGCCTAGTGAAGTAAGCAGAACCAAGACAATAATGTATTGAGTAGCCACTAAAGGGAAACCCTACATACTAAACACTAAACACTAAAGGGCATCCCTACATACAATGGCCATTCCTAAACCCTGAAATCTTATAAGGAAGCAAGCATCCTTTCTTCCTGTCCACAAAGAGGCAAATGGAGAATGTAATGTCAGAAATATCTAGTGTGTTCATTTGTTTTGCTTAAGAAGAGAAGTTACTACTGTGGTTTTAAAAAGGGGGTATGTGACGATATTGCCAAGAGATATTAAAAATAAATAATATATGCATGTTTTCTAAAGAATTAAAATTGCTAACCCATATCCTATCAGTAAAATGTTTATTTATTTGTAAAACAAAAACAAAAATAGGCAGAGAAGCATGGATTCACTATATATTTTTTTTGGGGAAAAAAAGTCTATCCAAAATTATCTTGCAGTGGAAAAGATGTAGAGTTAGAAGATATGGGTGTAGATCTTCACTCTGGTATTTAGTAGTCAAGTGACTAAGTGACTTTGCCCTTGTAAGTATCTATGTCACTTTATATGAGAGAATGAAGGAGGACAAGAAAATCTCAAAGGCACATTTCATCTTTTAATCTATGACCTTGTAAATAAAATCACTTTTGTTGCTTCAATGGTTAAAGTTCAATCATTTGGACAATTTGAAAAATGGACAATCTCTTTCTAAAGATTTCTAAAGAGATGTCAATTAATAAGATTATTCCTTATAGGTACTGTAACCAAATCATTTCTTCTAAATAAATAATTTATAAGCTTTAGAAAACTCATTGCCACATACTGAAGTGTGCTTTAAAACACAGTAAATTATTTACATGTATCCATCAAAAATGGTATTATCTTTCTAGAGTTTGTTAATATTTTTTTGCCTCCAGTGATTTTGCTATATTCTCCCTCATGAACTCATTCAACTATGCAGAGTACTAGAATTACATTTATAACACACTATTTCATATCATTTCAATCCAACCAGGGCTTTCAAAAATAAGGATAATATAGAAAGTTTATAAGATAACAAGACATTTATCTTCTTCTTTTGCATATAAAGTTCAAGCTTCCTTTCACAATAAGTATCTATGACTTTATTTACAATGTATATTTTTAACATTGTACTTCATCCATCTGAATAAATTTTTATTGGGCCAGTTTATGAAAGAAGTTATTTTAGACACTGTTGTGAGGCCATTTATGTGACAAAAAAATGGAAGAAATTACTTTATGATTTCCATATAATTCAATACAACCATCATTTATTAAGTACTTATATATATATATACTAAGTGATATTTTCAAGTATTCTTATTTTTATGGGGAACTATAATGTTTTTGATAAAAAGAGCTCCTTTAAGGAGACTCCTTCACCAATAAAAATAGCATGTTATAATCTTAAAGAGTTTCTATAAATTTTGAGTTGTTAAATGATTTGTCCAATATCACACAGACAACATGTGTCAGGGTTAGGTCTTGAAGTCTTACTGAAAACAAGAAGATCTTTCTATTATGACCTCTTGTCTAACAGGCACTTGGAATACATTAGCAAAGATGTAGTCATCTCTACCTTTTAGGAGCTTACATTCAACTTGGAAGAAATAACATAGAAAATAAGCAAATGCAAAATATGTACAGAGTAATGGAAAGGGCAGGAACAGCTGGAAAGAATCCTGAAAGTTTTTGTATAGGAATTGTATAGGTAGGAGGCATGTTACTCCTTTATTTTCTCATGCTGTTGTTTAATGGCTTCATTTTACTATCTTAGGGGAATCACAGTTATGCTTTTTAAAAATTCTGGTTCTTTTATGAACATATGGGAACCAGCACTTTTACAATACCATCCCTTTCCCAATATGTTCATCATATCATTTCTGCTGAAAATATTTATCACAGCCTGGAATTACTCTCCTAGCTACACCCTCCACACTTCCTTAATGTTAATGAACAGAATTCTTTATTCCACCTACACCACTAGCCTCATTTCATCCCATACATACCCCATGATCTTCAACAGGCTTCCAGTCTGACAGTTACCTTTGTCTTCTCCCACTGTGTACTGCTTCAGGCTGCTTTTATCCTCAAAATGGCATCTTAATCAGCATATGCTAGGTTCACCCCTTCAAATCCATTCTAAATGCCCTCCTATTTTGTCAAGCTTATATTACTTTCATTAATCTAACCTTAAATTCATGTTCGTTTTTGTAAACATGGCTTTAGCCTTCAAAGACATTCTCATTATATAATTGATTCATCATTGGAAAATAATTTGCTATTAATAAGCCAAAATTTCCAGATCAATTACAAGATAATTGCTCACAGAACAGAAGTCACTCACATTCTGCCACCTATTCAATTGTATGGATTAATATTTTCTAAGGTAGATGTATTATATATTAGACTTAGAACCTTAATAGCTAGAAGGAGATTAGAAATCTTGTACCCAATCCTTCATTTAATGCATGAGGACTAAAGAGCAGAGTTTAAAATTACTTAACCAAGGGACTTCCGGTTAAGATGGCGGCAGTGTAAGGAGCAGCTGCGCGATCTCTCCTGACCGAAGCAAACAGAACTCCTCAAGGGAAAATAAAAACGAGTCCAGAAGAACGAAGGAACCTCACAACAGGGCGCAGCATTAGAGGTACACAGAATCGGGGCATTTCCACGCTATAAAGAGGTGAAACAGCTCTCACTAAAACGCGAGAGGAAGAAGCCCCTCCACCACCCCCCACACCGCACACCTCTCACAACACCAACGCACAAGTGTGAAAACAGGACTGGGGCAACCAGATAATCTCTGGCAGCCCCGGAGCTTGTACCTGTGTGCTGCAAGATGAGAGACCCCAAGGGGCTGGGGGCGGGCACGGACTTTCCGGAGCATCCACCTTGGTGAAGGCACCACCTCAGGCTGGGACATAGGCCCCTAAAACACAACCTTTCCCAAGTGCTGAAGGCATCGCCTCAGGTGCAAATAAATATCTCCAGCCCACAGACTTCACTACCTTCTGAGGGGGTGAAGGCAGAGCCCTAAGAGCATCTGCACAGGCAAAGGCAGTGCCCTAGGCTTGAATAACGATCTCCAGCCCAGGCTTGGACCTCCAGTGAGGACCCAGTGCACAGTGGAAGCAGCCCCAAAGACTGCTGAAGGAACCTCGGGCAGAGGGGCAGACCAGGAACTACCAGGAGGCCTGACCCCGAGGACAAGGAGACCGGAGCCCCCCGGAGCTTGCAAGGCGCAGGCAGACCCTGAGTGCAAAGGCAAAGCTGAAAAGGGGCGGGGCCAACAATGGCCAGCAATAAGGAAGTGCAGAAGAAAAAGACCATCAAGAGAAACTCTGGAACACTGGACAACTTCTACACAGAGAAAATCCAGACAACAGAGGAGGGAAAACAAAAATCCAAACCTCCCCAAAAAATGAAAGCTGGTCACAAGCTATGGAAGAGTTTAAAAATGAAATGCTGAGGAAGATGGAAGAAATCTGGCAAGAAAATAACAGTTTAAAAGGCAGAATTTTGCAATTGGAAAATGAGACAAGTCACCTGAAGACCAAAAATGACCAGACTGAAAAGGAAAACCAAAAAATTATAGCCGAAAACCAAAACATTAAAGCCGAAAACCAAAACATTAAAGCTGAAAACCAGTCCTTAAAGGCTAGAATTGAACATTTAGAAACCAATGATCTCTGAAGACAACAAGAACAAATAAAACAAAGTCAAAAGACTGATAAAATAGAAGGAAACATGGAATATCTCAATGAGAGAGTGACAGACCAAGAAAACCAGTCTAGAAGAGACAACTTGAGAATCACTGGTATTCCAGAAAAGGTAGAAATTAATAGAAACTTGGACTCCATACTAAAAGAAATTATTCAGCAAAATTGCCCTCAAGTTCTACAACAAGAGGGCAATATAGACATTGAAAGGATCCATAGATCACCCTCTACACTGGACCCAGAAAAGTCAATACCCAGAAATATAATAGCGAAATTGAAGAGCTTTCAAGTTAAAGAAAAAATCTTACAAGAAGCCAGAAAGAGACAATTCAAATATCAAGGAGCACCAATAAGGATTACACAGGATCTGGCAGCCTCAAAGCTAAAAGACCACAAGGCTTGGAATACAATATTCAGAAAGGCAAGAGAGCTGGGCCTTCAGCCACAAATCAACTACCCAGCGAAACTGACTATATACTTTCAGGGAAAAGTATGGGCATTGAACAAAATTGAAGAATTCCAAGTTTTTGCACAAAAGAGACCGGGACTAAATGGAAAGTTTGACACTCAACCACAAATATCAAGAGAAAGATGAAAAGGTAAATAAGAAGCAGAGGGAAAAGAAAAAAAACTCATAGTCTTTTAAGCTTGACTCTTTAAGGGCATAAATAAGA
>NW_025358504.1:0-7866 GCF_016433145.1 Gracilinanus agilis | reverse complement strand
ATGCTAGGCACTAAGTCAGTCCACCAGTAAACATCTATATAAGTAAGCAGGCAGTGTGCTAAATGCTATGGATACAAAGAAAAGCAAAAGACAGTCCCTGCTCATATGGAACTCACAGTGTAAAAGAGGAGACAACCCACAAACAACTGCACAAACATGTTACATCATAGGATGAATTGGAAGTAATAAGAAAAAGGAAGGCTCAAGAATTAAGGGGTGGGATTTTAGCTGAGTCTTGAAGGAAGCCTAGAGGCAGAGATCAGTAGGGAGAGCTTTCCAGGCATGGTGAACAGGCAGTAAAAATACCCATTTGGTAGATGGAGTATCTTATATGAGGAGTAACAAGGAAGTCATTCTCACTGGATTGCAGAGTATTTAGTGGTGTATAAGATGATTGGACTTGGGTAGCTAGGTGGCACAATGGATAGAGCACTGGTCTTGGAATCAGAAAGATTCATCTTCTTGAGATCAAATCTGGCTTCAGACCTACATTTACTATGTGACCCCGGGCAAGTCATTTAATTCTATTTGTCTCCATTTTCTTATTTATAAAGAGAGCTGGAGAAGAAAATGGAAAATTACTCTAGTATCTTTTATTCTGAAAACCTCAAATGGGATCACAAAGAGTCAGACATGACTGAAAAATGATTGAACAAAAGATGACTTGATAGATACAGAGGCAAGTTATGAGGGGCTTTGAAGGTCAAACAGAGGTTTTTGTATTTCATCTTTAGGGAACCACTGAAGTTTATTGAGCAGGTAGGTGATATGGTCACACCTACATTTTGAGAAGATTATTTTTATAACTGAGAGGAAGATGGACTGGAATGAGGAGATACTTGAGACAAGGAGGTCAACTAGAAAGCTATTACAGGAATCTAGGCATGAAAAGCACCAAATTAGTAGAGATGTAGGCAAGAGATGTTACAAAGGCAAAATCAAAAAGCCCTTATGATAGATTGGATATGTGGATGGGGTAGGGGATGGTGACAGAGAATGAGGATTCAAGATGAAAGGGTTTTGGGACCTTGGGCTTCATTTCCTTATCTGTGATGAGGAGGAGGGATGATGTCGAGATAGTTCCCTTCCAGTGTTAACATTCTGCATAACTCAATTACTAAAAAAGAGAAGGAAAGTACTTTTACAAATATTTTCTCATTTCATCAACACAACAAGCCCTTAAGGCAGTTACTATTATTTCCATTTTGCATCTGAGAAAACTGAGGCAATCAGATGTTAAGTGACCTCCCCAGGTCCACACAGCTAGAAAGTGTCTGAGGCTGGATTTGGACTAAGGTCTTTGGAGAAACGACATGGGTTGAGTGAGGACTGCTACATCATTATGTTAGTATGACTGGTTAAAGATTAGGAATGCTGTGTTTTTACTGATTCTTGTTCTAATGGTCTATGGTTTCAGGTTTCGAGTGCAACTTTGATTTCCCCTGTGAGCTAGAGTATTCACCACCACTGCAGGAAGACAGGAACCACAACTGGTCTTGGCGCCATGTCACTTCTGAGGAGGCTGCCCAGATGAACCTGTTTGGTGTTGGTCCTGCTGCAATTCATTCTGAGGAGATACCCAGAGGTAAAGAATAATGGTGTGAGGTCTTCTGTGGACATGAGGTGGCTCTTGGGAATTCAAAGTTAATAATTAAATTATCTGTTTTGGGGGATTTGGTCTTTTTAACAATTGAAGGAAAGGGGAGGGAATCACTTGCCAATGGTAAAATAATAGTGGACTAATGGTATAAGAAATAACCCACTACCCCAGTCAGCAATGCAGATGAAGTCTTCCCTTTCCCTTTCTAGTCTTAGAAATTTCTGGTTTGGGTTTTTGAACCTGTTGGTTTGTAATCAGTTCCAAGAACTTCATATTTCAGGGGTAGAGAAGTAGGGGAAGGAATAGGAAAGGCTGGCTCACCTACAAGAAGAAGCTGGTAGCCTTCACAGGCTGTGAAAACTCTGAGTTCCAATGCCAAAGTAGATGAGGATCAGCATGGCACTTGACAATTCCTGGAACTGATGCTGAGCCAGATTGGGGATGGCATGGATGGATCAGGACAGAAAGAAATGTCACAAAATGGTGCCTTGACAGTCTCCAAATATACCTAGGCATTCATCCCTGAGCCCCGTCTCCCCTGGCTTATTGACACTCCATTGCTGGCCATCGTCTATAGCTACTTTGTTTCTGCCTTTTGGACTGAGTCACCCACCATCATACCTGTCACATCCATTATGCGGCCCTGCCAGAGGGGTCTTTAATGCTTTGTGGGTATATAATATCTATTGTTATTTTAAAAAGATGATACATTTTGCAAACCTGTATAAATGGTTGTTATTGCCATTTTTGTTACTATTCGAGAATAGGGCAAATATAGAAAAAAATAATCACAGAAAAGTAAGAGTCAGCCCCCGGTTATGCATAAATGATCATTTGCCCTCTGGATCCCCTCTCAAACAATATAAATCCAAGCAATCTTCCCTCTCCCTTGTCCCCGACCACTCCATTCACGAACTTTTGAAATGATTGCTGCTGGGACATTCAGCATGTGCAAAAGTAAGGCAGTCTCTCTCTTCATTAGACTTGGTCAAATATAACTAACAAGGCAAATCCACTGCAGGATGGTGCATAGAAACTACCAGTTGACTAATTATCTGTTCTGTTGCTCAAGAGTGGACAGAGCTCTGTGCTGACTAATCTTTCATTTATATATCTGCCTCAGGACTCTGTCTATCCCCCTGAAATCGATGGCACAGCTGAGTCTCAGAACATGGTCTCTTCCCCAATCATTGATCCTCTGATCTGAGTTGTGCTGTGGTCCTGTATCAACTCTAGGGATGAAGATGAGGTTGTAAAAAGATGGGAGGGGTAAGAGTATCACCCAGGGAATACCCCTTAATAGGACTTTCTATGACAACAGGAATAGGAGCCATAGTGGTCCCATGTGCTAGATTAACTTGCCTGAGCCCACAATTTATAGTATGGGTCTGACTGCAAGGTGTTCGGCCACTGATCCATATGTCAGTGGGGCATCTTTGTGGCCATTTAAGAAGTACTGTGGTCTTATCCAAATTAGAGATGGCTTTCCCCCACCCCCAAGGTCTCATTAGCTCATAGAAACTGGAGTTAGAAAGTACCTTGGAGATCCTCTTGTTTACATGAAGAGAAAACTGACTTCTGGAGAGGTTGAGCTACTTGTCCAAAGTTAGGGCTAATTTATGCTTGAAAATGATGACAAATGTCCCAGCATGGCATAGATAATAGAATCATTCAAAGAAAGAAGCATCTGTGTGGATCAAAATAATTCAGAAGGTTTAATAAAAAGGGATTTTATTGAGATTAAATTCAATGCAATAAGCATTTTATAAGTGCTTACTATAGTAGGGACTGTGCTAGGTTCTGGGGGATTCAAAGACAAAAAAATGATTTATTTCTAGCCCCCAAAGGGCTATATTACAGTATATCAGGGAAAGAGCTCTGAACTTGGAGTTTGTACTTCCAGCCCCAGTTTTGCCATTAACTCAACATGTACATTGGCCAATCTTCTCCTAGGGGACAGTTGGCCATAGTGATTAGAATGGCTGAGATCAAAGTCTGCCCCAAGATACTAGCTATGTGATCCAGAACAAATTATTTAACATCTTTCTGCCTTGGCTTCCTCATCTGTAAAATGGGCATGATAACCTGTCTGGCAGGGTTGTTGTGATGATCAAATGAGATCAGAGATGTCTAGAACTTTGCAAACCAGAGTGCTATATGAAGTTAGCTATTATTATTATGATCACTATCCTCATTTATAAAAGAGGGGATCAAACTAGATAATCTATTAGATCCCTTCCATTCGTAAAATTAATTGTTCTCTAATGTTAGAGGTGCTTTTGAGCTGGGTTTTAAAGCACAGAGGGAATATGGATCTAGAAGGAGTGGAGAGTAATCATAAAATTATAATAAAATAGCTGACAACGATATTATGCTTTAAGATTTTTTTCCATCTTATCTAGTAGAAATGCAGCAATGAAAAGAGGGGAAAGAAGGACACATCGGGCATATGGAATGCTTGACATAAAAGCAAGGGCAAATGGTGTTCAGTTAGGATGGAACATAGGGTACATGGAGGGTGATAAGGAGAGACAGGTGGGCTAGTTCCTGAATGAGAAGCCCTTTAAAATGGCAAGCAAAGAAAACAGAGTGAACTTTACCTGTTAGGCAATAGGGAGCCACTGGGGATTTTTTACCAGAGGAGTAATTAACCACATCATGCAGAATGAAGTGCAATTTGGTTAGTGATATGTGAAGAATGAATTCAAGGAGGGAACAAGTAAAAGGAGAATATTGTATTTATTAAACACCTACTGTATCCTAAGCACCATGTTAGGAACTATGGTGGTTATAAAGATGTGTAAGATACTATCCCTGTCCTCCATATGGTAGTGGGGATAAGACCTGATAATGACACCTAGCAAATGGAACACAAACAATAGGTGCTTAATAAATGTCTGTTGAATTCATTTGAATGAGTATAATACAAGGTAGGATGTGATAAGTGCTATTGAATTCCCTTGGTTACCTTCTCAACCTCAGACCCATTCTGGGCTAGAATTGGCTTGGAAATAAGTGGGATAAAAAAATGGCCACCCACCCAAATTACAATTATAAACCTGGAGTCAGAGAGTGGATAATATGAGAAGCAGTCTTTCTTCTTCCTCATGAGAAAGGGGCAGTTGTCCTACTGGAAATGCCAATGCATGGATGCAGATACAAACATTATACAGATTTCTGATGCAAGACCCCCTCCCACCACTGTCCAATATGCCACTCTCTGGGGTCCGAACTTACAAACTAGGCACAAAAAGTCTAGATAAAATGCCAGTCAGAAAACAGCAAGATACATAACCTGAGCTTGTCATGAGCTTCCACCAGGGAGGGGTAAGGTTATGGGGAGGTAGCCCTGTCCTTGGGAGTGACTCCTCTGGCTCCTAAAGGTTTGAAGAGATAAGGAGGCAGGATTGCCTAATGGTTTTCATCCTTGAAATGAGATAAGAGGCCTCTCAACTGGCTGGCCTGTGGCAATAATGAAATGTCCTTGAGGTCTTATTCTGTAGCCTAAACATGCTTTCATTCCTAACAAGAGGTGTAGGATGTATGTCTAACCTGAGAAGAGCAAATTAGTACTCTTTATTCCCCACAGAAATATATGCAGCAAAGTGAAATATATTTATCCTGGATAAGGAGAGAATAGTAGGAACTCACTACCCACAAGGAAGTTTTATCTAGGAGCCTGGTATTCTGCAATATAAAACTAATTTATTTTAAAGATACATACTTTTGGAAACTGGGAAAACTAATCCACTCATTGCCAATCTTCTTTATCCCTATTCCATTCCGAAATCATGTAGCCCTTCTAAGCCACCCCCCTAGCCCACCATTCAGATGTTTGATTTCTATCCTACTCCCACTCTGGTTTATCTCCTACTTCATCTTAACCCATCTGTTGTGAATTGAAAGGAAAGGAAGACTTCAAATTCCATTTTGAAATTGGGCTGACCTTGTTACTGCCTTATCAAGTGGTGCAAATGGGATTTGGGATTTATTGGACAAGCTCCCCCAAAGCAGATCCATTGGGGGTGTGAGGGAACTGCAATGATCCATCTGACTGATAGAGCTGTGTTGGGGAGCCTTGTTCCACTGTGCCACTTGCTGTTGGTGCCCCAGCTTTGTTTTGCATTTGCTTCTGAGAGCCAAAAAGGTTTTACAAATGTACTTTCATTCATTCATTCTCCGTGGGCACTTCCAGGTAATGTGCTAGGCACCTACACACCACCGAATAAATATTAGTTTATTGATAAACTGCTATTAGAAGTGCCGTTTTGCCTTGATGTCTGAAAGGAACAGAGGTCAGATCAGAACTCAGCCCCTTTCTCTTTTCATGGGCCTGTTTCTTAGACCCAGTGAGGGGAAAAAAAAGGATTGGCCCATAATTGAGGCTGTGTTTCTGTTCCACAGAGAGAAATAATTGGGAACTTCTTGTTGGGGTAAACAGATGTTCCAATGTTTTTTGGTGTTATTTTTTATGCAAAGTCTGTTCCTAAGATACAGAAAATTGAGGCAATTGTCCCAAGGCCACAGGCTTTGAGGCCCCCTAGATTATAGTAGCAACTGGATTAGACAATAACATAGAGATGAAGCTGATGAGGATCTGGGGGGAGAGAGAAAGTAGAACCTGATCTCTCTCTCTCTCTCTCTCTCTCTCTCTCTCTCTCTCTCTCTCTCTCTCTCTCTCTCTCCACCCCCCTCTCTCTCTATGTCTCTGTCTCTGTCTCTCTTTGTCTCTCTTTCTCTCTCATTCTCTTGTTCTCTCTATTTCTCTCTGTCTCTGTCTCTCTCTCTCTTTCTCTCTCTCGTTCTCTCTCTTTCTTGTTCTCTCTTTCTCTCTCTCCTTGTTCTCTCTTTCTCTCTGTCTCTCCTACACACACACACACACACACACACACACACACACACACACACACACGGATTCTATGCTCTTGGCCTCCTAGCTGTTCAGCACACAAACATTTAATCTTCCAGTGCCAGGCATTGCCATTGTCTGTTCCTCTTGCCTAGACCTCTCTCCCTTCTCCTCTCTACCTCCTGGCTTCCCTGGCTTCTTTCAAGTCCCATTTAAAATCCCACCTTCTATAAGAAAAACTTCCCAGCTTCCTTTGATTCTAATGCCTTCCTTCTGCAAATTATTTTCATATAGGAACATCTTTAATTTAGCTTGTCTACATCTTGTTTGGACTTTTTTAAATGTATATTCTATTGGACAGTAACCATGTTAAAAGCTGAGGCTGTCTTTTGCCTTTCTTTCTTTAAACCCCCAATCCTTAGAACAGAATTTGGTATCTAGTAGGTGCTCAATAAATGCTTGTTGACTTGACTCAATTAAGTATGGTAAATACAGACTGTGAGACTGTCCTGCCCTTCAAGGAATTTGTATTTTACTAGTAGAATACATGTTCCCAGATAAAGTTAAGTCAAGGATATATACAAAATGAATACAATGATGATTTACAAAAGGTACAGGGAGGAATATTCCCATCAAGCAAGGCCTGGAGAAGGAATTAGCCCTTGAGCTGAGCACTGCAGGAATCTAAGGGTTCCAGGAGAGGAAGGTAAGGAGGGAGAGGGTGTCCTAGGCATGGAGAGGAAGAAAGGTGAGGGGCCACCATATTTCAGCCCTTTTGTGATTTTTCCAATGTAGTGTGAGGAGGAGGGGGACCCACTTCACTTCTTGCCCTTAGGAACAATTCCCCCTACTCCCCCCACCCAAGAGGATCCTCTTTCTAGTTCTATTTTTAGAACTTTGTGATCTGAAAATGGGTTTTGGTCACTGGCCAGCATAGTGGGGAAGGGGTGATAGGTGACAATTGCCTTCTGAGTGAAATTCTACCTGCTTTGTGGGATTTCACTCTGGGCACTGTAAAGGTTTATTGCTTTGCCCCTGAAATTAAGTGGTACCTCCATCTACTTTATCAAGCTGTCTGACAACTTGATGAATATAAACAGATTCTTCCGGGTGGCAGATGTCCAATGGGGTGGGGATGGAAAGAGGCAGACCAGGGAAAACTAAAGGACATTAACTGGATTGTTTCTCCCATTTTACAAGGCAGGAAACAGAGGCACAAATAAATCCTGACTCTTACTTCCCACCTGTGTGACTTGGGGCAATCACTCCATCAACCAACAGATATGTATTAAGTATCTACATTTTACAACCTCTCCTTATCCCCCTTCCTTCTATCCCCCTAATTCCTTCCCTCTTTTGATTTTCTCCAATTTTTTCATATGGAGAGAGAGAGAGAGAGAGAGAGAGAGAGAGAGAG
>NW_025358503.1:0-1223 GCF_016433145.1 Gracilinanus agilis | reverse complement strand
AAAGAAAACCTATCTGGAGCCTGGAGCAGTGACTGGAGACCTGGGTTCGAGGAGGAGCTGAGGAAGACCCTGATCACATCACAAAGTGCCACCAGGGTGACTGTTTTTGTGTTACCATCAAGTCCGCAGGAGTTAGGCTGGCCAGAGTCTCAATCCTCTAGCCCTCCAAACTATCTTGAGATGCTCCATTTACAGATGGGAAACTGGAGGCTCAGAGTTCCTGGGGCCTGGGGTGAGGGCCTGTTTGGCTGCAACCCAAGAAGGGTTAAAGGAGCACACTCAGCCATGGCCTTTGACTCTTTGCCCATAAATTGTTTAAACATTCACTTAAGCCTGTCTGGCTCTGGGCCCCCACTCCAGGCTGATGATAACGTTCTTATTTTTGCTCAGGAACTCTACGTTTGAGCCAAGGTGTCCGACTGCCTCTTGCCCATGTGCCACATGCCATATCCCACCTCCAAGCTTTTGTTGTTGTTGTTTTGATTTTTGTTTTCATCTCCAAGCTTTTGCACAGGCTGTGCCCCATGCCTGGGAACCCATCCCTGCCTGCCTCCACCTCCTGGGAAACTCACAACTTGCTTCCTTTGTCTCCATTCAGTGAACATCTCCTTCCAGAATCCCTTCTAGATCCCTCCAATCAGTCACAGTGTCATTACGTCGTCACTGCTCTGTATTTACTTATCCGGGAGCCAACTGTATCCATCTGGGAAAGGGGAAACCACAAACATCCCCAACACAACATTGGATTGACTCTGCGTCAGCTCTTTGCTAATCTGTGCTCACACCGTGTCCC
Source organism: Gracilinanus agilis (assembly GCF_016433145.1). Lineage (NCBI taxonomy): Eukaryota > Metazoa > Chordata > Mammalia > Didelphimorphia > Didelphidae > Gracilinanus > Gracilinanus agilis. The sequence continues at coordinate 430 of NW_025358503.1, read as the reverse complement.
CAGAGAGCATCGGCCGGAGGGCTGAGAGCCTGGGATGCCCAAGCCTACCAGGGGCTGGCAAACAGCTGTGGAACAGAGGAGCTGCGGCACGGGTGCTGCTGAGGATAGCCACAACTTCTCCTTTTTTTCCTTTAGGAGGCGTTTGTAGAGTTCCCTCTCCCTCACCTGCCTTCTCTCTTCCCCATCCTGCCATCTGTGAGGGGCTCCCCACCGCTAGGAGGGAGGATGGAGGCCCCCACCTCGGTGTGCCTCTCACCACCCCATCTTGCCCCAGGTTCTGCCCTGTGAGGTCACACGGAACTAGACAGCCCTGCTCCTCCAGCTCAGGCTCTTCCCCCTTAGCCTTCAGTCCAGAACTCCTGACCTCAGAGTGCCAGCGCTGCCCTCAGCCAGCCCAGAATGCTATTCCAGCTCCCCTCCGTGTCAGTGT
>NW_025358502.1:0-1227 GCF_016433145.1 Gracilinanus agilis | reverse complement strand
CCCCCCGCACTCACCCCACCCATGGCCAATGCACATTTCCACTGGTTTTAACATGTGTCATTGATCAAGATCTATTTCCAAATTGTTTATAGTTGCATTGGTGTGGTAGTTTGGGGAATGGCTTGATTTTTTATACAATTGATTTAACTCCTTGTACATTTGAGTAATTAGACCCTTGTCAGAGTTTTTTGTTATAAAGATTTTTCCCCAATTTCTTGTTTCCCTTCTGATCTTGGCTACATTGTTTTGGTTTGTACAAAAGCTTTTTAGTTTTATATAATCAAAATAATTTATTTTACATTTTGTAATTTCCTCTAACTCTTGCTTGCTTTTAAAATCTTTCCCAGAGATCTGACAAGTATACTATTCTGTGTTCACTTAACTTATTTATAGTTTCTCTCTTTATATTCAAATCATTCACCCATTCTGAATTTATCTTGGTGTAAGGTGTGAGACGGTGATCTAAACCTAATCTCTCCCATATTTTTTTCCAAATTTCCCAGCAGTTTTTGTCAAATAGTGGATTCATGTCCCAAAAGTTGGGCTCTTTGGGTTTATCATACACTGTCTTCCTGATGTCATTAACCCCAAGTCTATTCCACTGATCCTCCCTTCTGTCTCTTAGCCCGTACCATATTGTTTTGATGACTGCTGCTTTATAGTGTAGTTTAATACCTGGTACTGCTAGGCCTCCTTCCTTCACATTTTTTTTTTCATTATTTCCCTTGATATTCTTGATCTTTTGTTATTCCAAATGAACTTTGTTATAGTTTTTCCTAATTCAGTAAAGACGTTTTTTGGTAATTTGATAGGTATGGCGCTAAATAGGTAAATTAATTTGGGTAGAATTGTCATTTTTATTATGTTAGCTCATCCTACCCATGAACAATTAATGGCTTTCCAATTGTTGAGATCCAGTTTTATTCGTTTGTAAAGTGTTTTGTAATTGTTTTCGTATAATTGCTGTGTTTGTTTTGGTAGCTAGATTCCCAAGTATTTTATATAGTCCAGGGTGATTTTAAATGGTGTTTCCCTTTCTACCTCTTGCTGCTGTGATGTGTTGGAAATATATAGAAATGCTGATGATTTATGTGCATTTATTTTGTATCCTGCAACTTTGCTAAAGTTGTTGATTAATTCTACAAGCTTCTTAGTTGATTCCCTAGGATTTTTTAAGTAGACTATCATATCATCTGCAAAGAGTGACAGCTTAGTCTCCTCATTGCC
>NW_025358501.1:0-1201 GCF_016433145.1 Gracilinanus agilis | reverse complement strand
CCTCAGCCAGCCCAGAATGCTATTCCAGCTCCCCTCCGTGTCAGTGTAGGTGCTGGCCTTCCTACCCCACCTGCCCCCCTCCCCGGCTGTCATCGCCTTCTCGGAGTATTTGGACAAGCTTTTTAATTTTAACCCTCACCTTCTGTCTTAGAATCAATATTATGTATTGGCTCCAAGGCAGAAGAGTGGTAACGGCTAGGCAACGGAGGTGAAGTGACTTGCCCAGGGTCACCCAGCTAGGGAGTGTCTGAGGCCAGATAGGAACCCAGGACCTCCCATCTCTAGGCCTGGCTCTCCATCCACTGAGCTACCCAGCTGCCTCCCTTACTTGGTCTTTCTTGACTCCCCTTCCCCTTGGCATCAGTTTCATGAGGGTTTCTGTAGCATCGGCACCGAGCAGGTATTTAACTTGGAGATTCTGTGACTCACCCAGGGTCCTACAGCTACGGTGCTGGGGGCAGGATGTGGACCCTGAGCATTCTACCCTTCCCCCAGGCAGTCCTGCAGACAGACAGGGCCTCGGCTTCCTCTTCTGTAAAATGGGCCTAGGGCTGTCCTGGTCGGTATGACTGAAGTGACCTGGAGGTGGAGCCTGTGATTGGGACGTGGGCAGACAGACAGACAGAAAGTGTGACAGACAGAAACAAAGAGGGAGACAGACAGAGAAGGGAGGCGAGCAGAGAGTTAGAAAGACAGAGGGACAGAGGGACAGAGGAGAGACAGTGGAGGGGCAGAGACAGGAGGGAGAAAGAAAGGAGGAGGAAGGAAGGGGCTGCAGCCACCCCCGGCTCTGCTCCCTCCCAGAGGCTGGGCCAGGAAGAGATCTAAAGCCTCCTCGTGTGCCTGGCCCGGTGCTCCCCGCCCAAGCCCGGCCCGCCTCTTCCTCAGTGCCAGCAGGAGCCGGGAGCGCCCGTCCTCCCCTCTCCCAGCCCCCTTCTGCTCGGGGGTCTCCATGCCAGGCAGCCCGCCCGCGTGGGCAGCGGGGCCGGGCCGGCGTCCCACCTCGGACACCGCCCAGGCCGAGACCCCCCGAGATCAAGGGCGGGCCGCGATGACCTCGGCCTGCACGGAGGCCCCCCGATGCCTCTTCTCAGGCCTCTGACTTGGCTCGGATCACGACGCCGGAGCCGGGCAGGTCAGAGGCGGGGAGTCCAGCCTCCTCTCGGGCAGTGCCGGGGTCGGGCTCACGGCCGGTCCCGCT
>NW_025358500.1:0-2029 GCF_016433145.1 Gracilinanus agilis | reverse complement strand
ATATATACATCTATTCTTGAGGTGTCATAAGCTTTTAAATGCTTGGAGACCTCATCTTGTAAAGCCCTTCCTCACCCCATGAGCACTCAGGTCTTCTCTTCTCCAAGTTAAATATCCCTGGATGCTTCCCAAGACCCTCAGGCACCATAGCTTCCACTCCTTTACCTTTCTTGAATCCTCTAGCTTGTGTGGCATCCATGTTTCTGAGAGGGGTTCAAGCTGTATCACAGAATTCCATAATGCTCCCCCAGAACTCCAAGGGAGGAGGCAGTTAAAGGCTGTTGGAATCCTGGTATAAAAGCCAGGTCACCCCTCTTGCAGGGGTCCTGACTCTTGGCTCTGGGCTCTGGGCACAGACACATTCTATGTTGCTCCTGGGCTGAGACAGTCTCTGACAGCCAAGGTTGCTTTGTTTGGTTAGCCAACCTTTAAAGATAGACCTTGTAGTAAGATCTCAGTCTACCTTCAATTTAGCTGATTAGGTTTAGAAAAGAAAATCATTTAGCGGGCAGCTGGGTAGCTCTGTGGATTGAGAGCCAGGCCTAGAGACAGGAGGTCCTAGGTTCAAATCTGGCCTCAGACACTTCCTAGCTGTGTGACCCTGGGAAAGTCACTTGACCTCCCCATTGCCCACCCTTACCACTCTTCTGCCTTGGAGCCAATACACAGTATTTAAATTTTTTAAAAATCCTTATCTTCTCAGAAGGTAAGATAAGGGTTTTAAAAAAATTAAAAAAAAAAAAAAAGAAAGAAGATCATTTAGGGGCTTAGATAGGAGTTCAGCCATTCAAGATACATTTCCCCCTTTGGTGGGGAGGTGCTGCTGATTAGACTTAGCTGTTTTAGATAGCTTTCCCTTACTTCTCATTCCTAAATCATTTCCCTTCTTCCTGTTCTCAAAAACCATTAAACCCTCGTCATCTAGGAACTGTGTCTGGATACAGATAATTTGGAGAAATACTCACATCCTCCATAAACCAAGATCTCTTTCTAGTGGCTCTGAAGTTGATCCTAGCTTCAGAGCCAATGGGCTGCTCCTAAGACATCAAACCTCATCTCTTCTATCCTGAGGGGGGATAATACATACAGAGATAGATATTATCATAAGGGCATAGTCTCTACCAACACCAGATTGAATCCTGAATTTACCTAGCCAGTTCCAATCTCCATTGCTTAACAGAAGGATAACAGTAACTGATTTTAACAGCTCACTGTGTGGGGATGGAGGAAGATTCTACTCCCACACTTGAGCCCCTCCCATCCAGCCAAGTCTGCCTGCTTCTCCAAAGACCAGGGACTGGGGCGACTCTATTGCCACTGACCCTAATCTTACAGTTTCCCTAATCATACACATGTCAATGTCTTTTTTTTTTTTTTAACATCCTTTCCTTCCGTCTTAGAGTCAATACTGTGTGTTGGTTCCAAGGCAGAAGAGTGGTAAGGACTAGGCATTGGGGGTTAAGTGACTTGCCCAGGGTCACACACTTAGGAAGTGTCTGAGGCCAAATTTGAACCCAGGACTCTCCATCTCTAGACCTGGCTCTCTCAAGATACCCAATGTCTTTCTTAAAGCATGGCTTTGTGGTGGTGGTTGTATTGTTTTCAGTCTTATCTGATTCATCATGACTGTGTTTGCAGTTTTCTTGGCAGAGACACTAGAGTGGTTTGCCATTTCCTTCCCTGGCTTATTTTACAAAGGAAGAAACTGAGGCAAACAGGGTTAAGTGATTTGTCCAGGATCACTTAGCTAGTATGTATCCAAGGCCAAATTTGAACTCAGGAAGTCTTTCTGACTTCAGGCAGAGTGCTCTAAATATGGCACCAATGACTTTACCTATATAACTATGACCTCCCTACAATGTCTCTTTCAGAAGTCCCTTGCTCATTACTCACAGTCACCACCCTAGTTCAGGCCCATGTCACTACTCGGTTGGACTTGCTTAGTTATGACTGATGACCTGCCTAGGAGGGCAAAGATTTTCTATATCCTAGATTTCATAATAACAATAATAATTATTATATTTATATA
>NW_025358499.1:0-4487 GCF_016433145.1 Gracilinanus agilis | reverse complement strand
TATCTATATGTCTCTCCTTCCTCCTTCCATCTCTCTTTCTCTTTCTCTGCCTCTGTGTCTATGTCTCTGTGTCTCTCTCTCCCTGCTCCTCTTCCTCCTCTTTTTCCTCCTCCTCTCTGTCTCTGTCTCCCATTTACTTCCAACCAGGATAGGACCTTTTCCCCTTAAACCACACCAGGCTAACATATCCAAAACAAAGTTCAGCCTTTCTTTTTCCACCCACTCCAATCAGATTATATTGATCTGTTAAATAGAAGTGAGTTGTGTCTAATTAGTCAATAAAAACGATGGCTCAGGAATGATATTTAATTTTAATTTAATATTAATGCTGGGGCTATGTGTGCAAGCTAGGTGGCACAGTGGGTAGAGTGATGGGCCAGGAGTCTGGAAGGCTCTTCTTGAATTTAAATCCAGTTTCCTACATTTACTAGCTGTGTGACCCTGGGCAGGTCACTTTCCACTCTGTTTTCCTCAGTTTCCTCATCTAGAACATGAGTTGGAGAAGGAAACAGCAAACCACTCCAGCATCTCTGCCAAAAAAAACCCAAATGAGGTTGTGAAGACTCAGAGACACCTCTGAAATGACTAAATAGCAACAGGTTGGGAATGGAAATAGAAGTTTGAATAAGACTAAACTTGGGAGCCCAAAAGGCCTAAGTTGTAATCTAACCTCAGACATTTACTAGTTGGGTGACTCTGGGCAAAAAAGTTTCCTCATCTGTCAAATGAGCTGTAGAAGGAACCGGCAAACCACTCCAGCATCTCTACGACGAAAACCCCAAATAAGGTCATGAAGAGTCAGACACACTTGAAAAATTACAATAGGCTCTTGCATGTCATGGAGTATCTTGTTCTGATTCATTAAGAATGGGTTGGATTTTGAGAGGTAAAGACAGGTAGAAAGTTGAGATGCCATTCAGGAAATGACATTTCACTGACTTATTTCCAATATGGAAGGTATTTAGATAAGACTAAGCTAGGGAGTCAAGAGTTGAAATCCAACCTCAGACATTTATCATCAATAAGAGCTGGTCAGGGGCAGCTAAAGGGCTCAGGGGAAGAGAGCCAGGCCTACAGGCGAGAATTCCTGGGTTCAAATCTGGTCCCAGATGCTTCCTAGCTGTATGTCCCTGGAGAAGTCATATAACCCCCATTGCCTAGTCCTTAGTGCTCTTCTGCCTTGGAACCAATACACAGTATGGAAGGTAAGGGTTTAAAAAAAAAGCTTACCTCTGCCTGCCTCAGTATCTTCAACTGCAAAATGAAAGGCTGGACTTGATGGCCTCTAAAATCCCTTCCACTTCTGAATCTATTATCCTATGATCTATTTCCTCCCAGACTTTACTGTGAATGAGGGAGATGCTGGCAGAATGCAATCCATCCATTCTTTCCTTCAGTCAGGCAGTCAGATTTTTAAAAAATCTTCTGTTCTAATGATGTGTTCTGTTTGATAAAATGGGCATTGAAAACAATGTATGCTGAAGGATGGAGGAAATGAATCCATGAACTGTCGCTTCCTTCACCTAGAATGGCATCTCAACTTTCTACCTGCCTTTACCTCTCAAAATCCAACCCATTCTTAATGAATCAGAACAAGCTTTGCCTCCTCTGTGAAACTTTTCCCCGCCTAGTCTAGCCCACAAGCATCTTTTCCTTTTCTGAATTCCTATTGCATCCTTACAGCCAGTGCCAAGCAATTTAGTGCTTAACTCTTCTCTAATTTCCTGTGTGCTAATCTTGTTAACACAGCTCTACAGTGGAGGCTTCTCTAGCTCAGGAACCACGGTACGGTACATTTGGTCAGCCTTGTAGTGCTAAGCACAGTCACTAACAACAGGGTAAGTCTTTAGGAAATTGATTTATTGATTGAACTGACCTAGATAGACCTGCTACCTCTAAGAAATAAATCCATTTCCACTCTACCATCATCTGTTAAGCACCCACTATGTGCATGCAAGTCACTGGGATACGGATTCTGGTTTTCTTTGTGTGTCCTTATGATTCATGACAAAAGGATTAGTGTGATTCATCTTTCCAAGTCTAGCTCAAAGGGGACCTCCTCTAGGAAGCCTTCCCTAATTTCTCTGCCCTTCATGTGATCTCATAGTATGTTATATTCCTTAGAAGTGTTAGAGTCTAATTTATATTAGGTTTGTCGACAGTGGCTCCCAAAAGACAGTACTCATTCCTTGAGAGCAAAAGCTTTTTAATTCTTCATCTTTGTTGCTTCTTTGGTGCCTGTAAGATTGCATTCCACTTAAGAAGAAATGAATAAAGAAATGAAATAAAGAAGAAAAATGAATAAATGAAAAAAGAAAAATGAATTCTCTCTGTTGGGAGAATTAGGAAGATAACAACCACTTACTATCTGATACTCACAAGAGACGCATTTTGAGATTATTTCAAATTTCAAAGTAGTTATTTCACCTCAAACTTGGAAGGATAATCTCGTTCAGAACTCACAGCAATGTCCCATATTTAAAAGATTGCTCAACTATTTCCTCCCCTGCTCCCTTTAAACCCTGTTTATTTGCAACAGCCTCTCAATGAGGGGATTAGATGACCTCTAAGGTCCTTTTCAATTCCAATATTTTGTCGTCTAAGGTGCCTTCCAATTCTGACTTGGATTCAATTCCACAAACAGTTTTATAAAATGTCTACAGGGTCTAAGGCATTACCAGACACTGAAGACACAAAGACAAAACCCAGAATAGCTTCAGTTCTCCAAAACCTCCCATGCTACTGGATGAAGACAACTTGTACCCTGACGAGTGAGGAAAGTAAATACAATGTAATTTCAAGAGGAAGAAAGACCTAACGACTGAGAGATCATTAAAAGCATTAGAAAGGCAGCTAGGTGGGATAACTGATTGGGCTTATAATAGGAAGACTCATCTTTCTGAGTTCAAATCCAACCTTGGACACTTACCAAATGTGTGAACCTGAGCAAATCACTTAACCTTATCTGGAAAATGAGCTGAAGAAGGGAAATGGCAAATCACTCCAGTATCTTTACCAAAAAAAAGCCAAATGGGGTCATGGAGAGTCAGATACAACTGAAAACAACTAAACAACAGCAAAGGTATTAGAAGTTGGGGGTTCTAAGAGATAGAGATGAAGAAGAATCCATTCCAAACATGGAGGATCATCCATACAAAGATGAAGAGGTGGGAGATGGAACATTATATATTGAGGGAAGCAAGTATCCTAATCTAAATGGAAAGAATAATACACAGAGGGGAATAATACAAAGTAAGACTAGAAAGACTAATGCCAGCAAGATTTAAATGCCAAGATGAGGATTTTTTTCCCCTAAGGGGCCACAGGGATCTGCTGGAGATTTCAGAGAATTGAAATGACATGATCTGAACTATATTTCAACAATATCAATTTAGCATTTATGGAGGGAATGGAGTGGGAAAAAAAAGGAACCAGAAGGAGAGAATACAATTGGGAGATTTTTGAAATAGTCCAGGTGAGGGGGGATAAGAGTCTGAACTTGGGGTGTTGCTGTGTGATTGATTAGAAGGGAAGAGATTGAAAGATACTTTAGATGTAAAAATGGAGGGCTCTTGGCAAACTGATTGGATACAGAACAAGTATGACAGAGGAAAGAGTCAAGGATGTCTAGAGGTTGTTAAATTTGGGTATCCAGGACAGTTGTGTTCTTAATGAGTCAATATCAAATGAGATAATTTTTGTAAAGCACATGATATATAATAAGTGCTCCCTTTTGTAACCTCTTAACAGAAAAAGGCTGAAATAAAGGAAGGTGAAAATATAATGAACTTCATAATATATGTGCTACATTTGAAGTCTTTCCAGGTCATAGCTATAGAGATACCGAACAGGTAGTTGGCAGCGTGGGACTGGATTTTAGGAAAGAGGTGAGGGCTGGATATATAAATTTATGGGTTAGAGTTACCTTGCTTATATATAACTGATTATTGTTGATTCATCTTAAGGGTTATCCCAGGGCTAATGCTCCATGTTCTAACAATTTGACCTCAAAAATCATCTCCACTTCTAAATCAATGGATGACTCATTCATTCCATCATTCATTTGTTCGGAAATGTATATTAATGCCATTAGAAGGCCAGTTTATTTGGCCTTTTCTCATTTAGCTGTGTTTGATTATACAACAGGCAATCCGAAACCTGGGTTCACAATGGACTGCTGGTATGTTTTGGGCTACAGAGGTCATCAAGTCATCTAGGAATAACTGCATGCCTTGGAGGTGCACATTCAGATAGACATGTAAGGAATCCCCTGCTTTGAGTCGGCTAAGCAGTCAAGACTGCCAATCTGCAAAAGACCAGCCCCGACCAGGGAAACCTTACACCGGGCCAAAGATCTCTATCAACAGACACAGAGCTGAATGCTGTTCCCCGTTCTGAAAACTACAGCAGAGAATCTAAGAACACTCCAATCCCAGAAGCCAAGAGCATTTATAGGACATGAATCAGAAGCCTAAAAGAACACAAAG
>NW_025358498.1:0-2002 GCF_016433145.1 Gracilinanus agilis | reverse complement strand
TGTGTGTGTGTGTGTGTGTGTGTGAGAGAGAGAGAGAGAGAGAGAGAGAGAGAGAGAGAGAGAGAGGAACAAGGATTGAACAAAACTTCCTGGCTTTGAAGCCAGAACTGTATCTACTATGTGATTCTCCCTCTTTTAGTCTCTATGTATCAATTAATCAGCATTTATTGTGTTCTATGTGACAGATGCTTACTAGTCCAAGATGTACTAATGTAAAAAAATGAAATAATCCCTATTCACAAGGAGTCTGAATTCTAATAGGGAGCTTAGATTATGATTTGCTTGACTACATATATTTGTTGCGGGGAATATGTTTTTGGTTGGGTTTGTAATGAGGTAGGAGTAGGAAGGAGAGAAAAGAGACTTCTTTTAATTTAAAAAAAGCAACCTTTAATTAAATAAAATAACTGAACAGCAGAAGATTCCAATAGGGAGACTACTTATATATACATAGAATGAATAAAAAGGAGATACATATAAGGAGGACATTGGTAGTATGTGCCAGGCTCAAGTAGCTTATAACAAAATTTTAAGTTTTATTGGGAGAAAGTGGAAAATCAGACAGGAATTGACAATCATTTTTTCCTTTTTTTTTTAAATCTCAATTTCGGTCATAGAATCAATATGTGCTTTACAAATATTATCTCATTTTATCTCCACAACAACCCTACAAGGTATTATTATTATCCCCATTTTATTATTACCTTCATTTTATAGTGATTGGCGTAAGGGTTATACAGATAGTAATTGTCTGAGGTCAAATTTGAACTCAGATCTTTCTGATTTAGGGTACAGCACTCTACTGAATCATCTAGCTGCCAGTATGATTGGACTAATCTTGGCTTCTGAGCTCCTTTCCTCATCCTCACCCCCCCACCCCATTTTCCATGTTGTCACAGTAGGGGCTGGAAATTTGGTTCCATGGATGACTTAAGAATTCAAGGATTCAGATAATTAATGAAAAATATACTTGGTGCTTTCCAGGTATAAACATCACATGAAGAAGTAAAAACAGGCTACAAGAAGATTATGTGTCTCTCTGAAACCTCATTCTCAGTCCATTGAGATATCTTTATATACTTTTTGCCCAAAGGGTCCACATCTAATTCTCAGGTCAATCTGCCCAGGAATAAAATTAACTCAGACTTCACTGGTTTGTTTCACAATGTTCTGATTCATAATCACCCTGCAGAGAAGGGGGAGAGAGTTAACTCAATCTATCAGTCTGTATCATAGCATCTTGGCTCACAATAGCTCTGTGGGTGGGGTAGAAGGAATAGAAGGAAGGGAATCCAGGCTTTCCAGAGTCTCTATCATAGCATCCTGACCCACCACAAATATTCGAATATTTTCCCAGTCTCCTACCATCAGAAATATCACATTCATCTTGCTTCAGTCCAGAGATGGAGTCATTTCACAAGGGTTGCTCTCCTTACTACCACTCCTCAATATATGTTTCCCCCTTTAGCATATAAACTCCTTAATGTCATTGACTATCTTTACTTTTGTATTTATAGCCCCAGTGTTTAATACTCTATTTATACAGTGGCATATTTCTTCTATTCATTCCTTTATTCATTCATCCCTCCATCCATCTGGCCATTCATTCATTCACTCCTACAGGAACACAATTAGCTTTTACAAAGACTAGGAGCATGAGAAATAAACAATTTGAGAGGTATACTATAGTAGGAAAGGAGCCAGATATGGAGTCAGAAGACATGAGTTCAAATCCCATCTCTGCCACTTATTACTTGAATAATTTTAGGCAAATGAGGCATTTAGACAGCACAATGGATAAAATTCTGGGTGTGAAATCAAGAAGACCTGAGTCCAAATGTGACCTCATTTATTTTCTGTGATTCTGAGAAAGTCATGTAACCCCTGTCTACCTCAGTTTTTTTATTTGCGAAAAAGACAATACTAATTGCTCTCATTTAAGAGCGTTTTTGTAAGGATAAGATGAAATAAGATTTGTAAAACATTATGAAAACCTTAAAAC
>NW_025358497.1:0-1641 GCF_016433145.1 Gracilinanus agilis | reverse complement strand
ACCAATCTTCCACTTATGAGACAATACACAGAAGTTAAGGGTTTAAACAAACAAAAAAACAAAAAACAAAAAACAAAAAAAAATATTTGTATCAATGGACCAGTTTATATGGGTTATCAATTCAACTATTTATGGTCTAGACTAGGGATTGATCAGCAACATGGCCAATGGGCCAAAATCCAGCTTGTTTTGCCTGTTTTTATATGGCCTGAAAACTAAAAATCACTTTTACATTTTAAAAATACAGTAATAATTTTCAAATTGCAATGTAATATAAAAAGCATCCTTAGTTCCCAGCTCTAATGCATGCATGACCCCTGATCTAGGCATTTGGCATTCTTTATCTTTGTAATATTTCCAGTTTAGATAGATAGGCTGAATTCTTTTGAGTGATTATGGGGCTCAGGAAGTTCTTCATTGTTACAGTGCTTAATGTGAACAGAAAAATGTCATCCAGAAACAAGAGTATCTAAGGACAGGGAATCCCTCTTGCATTTCTTAGAACATCACATACCACAATTTGTTCAGTCATTCCCCAATTGATAGACAATTCCTTCAATTTCCAAATCTTTGTCACCACAAAAAAAAGCAGCCATAAATATTTTTGTACAAGTAGGTCCTTTCCACTCTTTTAAAAAAATCTCTTTGAGATACTGACTTAGTAGTGTTATTACTGGATCAAAGGGTATGCATTATTTTATAGCCCTTTGGGCATAATTCCAAACTGCCCTGCCATATGGATTAGACCAGTTCAGTTCCACCAGCAATGCATTAGCATTCCAATTTTACCACATGCCCTCCAACATTTATCATCTTCTTTACTGCCATACAGGCCAATCTGACAGCTGTGAACTGGTACCTCAGAGGTGTTTTAATTTGCATTTCTCTAACCAAAATGGATTTAGAACATTTTTCCATATGATCAATGATAATTTTGATTTCTTCATCTGAAAACTGCCTGTTTATATTCTTTGACTATTTGTCATTATGACTTGTGTTCTTATAAATTTGAATTAGTTCTCTATAGATTTGAGAAATGAGACCTTTATTGGAGAAATGTGTTATAAACATTTTCCCCAGTTTGTTTTCTTTCTAATCTTGGTTACATTGGTTTTATTTGTACAACTTTTTAATTTAACATAGTCAAAATTACTCATTTTGCGTCTTGTAATGCCTTCCTTTCTCCATAGGTCTGACAGGTAAACATTATTGTATGTTTCTATAATTTACTTATGTCATCACCCTTTATGTTTAAACATATGCCCATTTTGACCTTATCTTGGTATGGGGTGTGAGATACTGATCTATATCTAATTTTTGTAATACTGATTTCCAGTTTTCCCAGTAGTTTTTGTCAAATAGTAAGTTCTTGTCTCAAAAGCTGGGATCTCTGGGTTTATCAGATTGCTGAGATCTTTATCCCTAATCTATTCCATTGCTCCACCTTTCTATTTCTTAGTACCTATGGATTTCTAAAGCCTTTACTATTGCTCTTGGGGCAATTTTTCCTCTTGTACACTCAGTTTTTAGCTCAATTAATCTAACATTTATGTAGCACTTATAAAGTTTACAAAGTACTTTGTATACATGGTCTCTTTAGAAGCTCTAACAATCCTGTATGGTAGATGTCAGGAAAATTTG
>NW_025358496.1:0-5995 GCF_016433145.1 Gracilinanus agilis | reverse complement strand
AATGGACTTCTGTACCAGCAGCAATGCAATGACCCAGAACAATTCTGTGGGATTTATGGTAAAGATGCTACCCACATTCAGAGGAAGAACTGCAGGAGAGGAAACATATAAGAAAAACAACTGCTTGAACTCATGGGATGAGGTGGACATGATTGGGGATGTAGACTAGAATCTACCACACCAATGCAACTATCAACAATTTGGAAATAGGTTTTGATCAATGTCACATGTTAAAACCAGTGGAAATGTGCATCAGCCATGGGTGGGGGGAATGCAGGGGGCAAAGGGGAAAGCAGGAGCATGAATCATGTAACCATGTTAAAAATGAATATTAATAAACGTTTAAAAAATTAAAAAAAAACTGAAGGTCTACAGAACCATTGTACAGACTTTATTGTTGAATGCCTTTGAAACCTGGACAGTATACTAGCACCATGCCAGAAAATTGAATTGCTTCCATCTGAATTATCTTAGGAAGACAAAATAAGATTCCCAACACTAAGATCATTCCTTGAGATCAACTGCCAGGCTATTTCAAGAGAGTGTAATTCCAATTGAATGACTTTTACAAAGACCTCACCTATGTTCACATGTAGGCCAGCAAAGCTTATACAAGAACACTCTCAAGATCTCTCTGAAGAACTTTAATATCGATTGTGAGACACAGGAGATATTGGCATAGGACCACCCAACATGCATCAAAAGAGGCTCTGTGCTCAATGAGCAAAGCAAAATCATGGTAACACAAAAGGAAACATGAGATGCATAAATCTGGATATCTGCATCCCAAATTTTCAATGAATTATTTGTGCCTAATCTGTGTTAGAGTCTACCAAACTCATATTGGACTGATCAGCCACAGTTGAACACACTCTCTCTTGACCTCCGTATCATGATGTCTTTGGTCCTTTTGCAGTAGGAAGGATGAACAATAAACCAGTTATTAGAATGTGTTTCTGTGTTGATAAGTAGGATTGACAGTAATACCTATAAGCAACCCTCTGGATATATTGTTATATCAAATTGAAAGATCACGAGGAGATAAGAATAAATTGGAAAAAATTAATTTTCCAGGCCAGAAGGTGGAAGGTAAATTTTTCCTAGGAAAATTTCCAAGTAGGAGAACTGGATTACCTGGTAAAGTTCTTATTCCTGCCTCCAAAACATAGAGATGCTGGCTGTATTTTCTTTATTGCCATTCTATTTCTGGTGCCTGAAAAAATCAATTAGACATATACTGATAAATTTTAAAGTACTGAGACTGGTAGCCACACAACTCCTTGATGAGCACAGTGCTTAGACTGAGAAAGTGAGGGCTGGCCTGAGAAACTCCAGGGTTTTAACAGGAGGGACTAGGTATCTCACAGACCCTGTATCCTTTCACTTTATTTCCTTGCAGGGAAATTTGCAAGAAATAATTCTGGTATGGATAAAAATTGGCAAAAAAAACAAACAAACAACAAACCTCTCCTTTGGGTGGTCAATGATCAGTTTTGTGATTTCTTATGGTCTTTTCTAGTTAGGTTAAAAGAAATTTGTCAAGCCTTAATTTTATAATGGGAGGTTAGCAAAACAGTTTGGGGGCAGTCTGGTCATTTTAATGTGTGGTAATTGCCTGTAGATTTGGAAGTTCAGTTATTCTGGGTCAACTCTATTTTGATTTGGGAACTGTTTTAAACAACATCCAAGAACTCAAGAGGATCTTCTGAAACTAAAATCTTGGAAAGAATTAAAGTGCTGAAGCTTTTTACCTAAATTAGCTCTTGTTTGTCTGTGGTTACTGTGATTCTAATTCTGACCTCACCTTCCTGAAAAAAAGGGACTTACAAATGTGCCTTTTGTTCAAATTTAATGGGAGATGATGCAGGAAAAATTCTGAGAATATGTTTTCTTCATCTTTAGGTTCCTTATTGTGTCTAGGTTGGGTGGGTAAGGAAAGAAAAAAATTTAAATAAGAGGAAGAATTGCTCTTTACAGAAAAAAAACTAAAAAGAAATCAAATTATCATGTATTAATTATTCATTGAAAATGTTCTTTGATAAAAATTGCCCAGATTAACGAAAGAAGAAATAGAATACTTAAATAATCCCATATCAGAAAAAGAAATAGAACAAGCCATCAAGGAATTTCCTAAGAAAAAGTCCCGTCAGATGAATTCACAAGTGAATTCTATCAAACTTTAAAAAAAAATTAATCCCAATACTGTATAAACTATTTGGGAAAATAGGCAGAGAAGGAATCCTACCAAATTCTTTTTATTAAACAAACTTTAAGCCAGGAAAAGCAAAAGCAGGGAAAGAAAATTATAGGCCAATTTCATCAATGAATGTAGATGCGAAAATTTTAAATAAGATACTAGCAAGGAGAATACAGCAATATATCACAAGGATTATTAACTATGAGCAGTTGGGATTTAATTTAATATTAGAAAAACTATTCGCATAATTAATCATATCAGTAACCAAAGTAACAGAAACTACATGATTATCTCAATAGACATAGAAAAAGCCTTTGACAAAATACAATACCCATTCCTTTTAAAAAAACACTAGAAAACATAGGAATAAATGGGTCATTTCTTAAAATGATGAGTGGTATCTACCTAAAACCATCAACAAGTATCATCTGCAATGGTGATAAGTTAGAAGCCTTCCGAATAAGATCAGGAGTGAAGCAAAGATGCCCATTATTACCACTATTGTTTAGTATTGTTTTAGAAATGCTGGCTTTAGCAATAAGGAAAGAAAAATAATTTGAAGGAATGAAAGTAGGCCATGAGGAAACTAAACTTTTAATCTTTGTAGATGATATGATGGCCTACTTAAAGAATCCTAGAGAATCAACTAAAAAAACTAGTTGAAATAATTAATAACTTTAGTAAAGTCGTAGGATACAAAATAAACCCACAAAAATCATCAGTATTTCTTTAGACAATATAAAATACCTGGGAATCTACTTGCCAAGGCAAACACATGAATTATACATGAATTACAAAATACTTTTCACACAAATGAAGTCAGATCTGAACTACTAGAAAAATATTAATTGCTTGTGGGTAGACTGAGCTAATATAATAAAAATGACAATTCTACCTAAATTAATGTACTTATTCAGTGCCATATGAATCAAACTACCAAATAATTACATTATAGCACTAGAAAAAATAATAACTGAATTCATCTGGAAGAACAAAAGGTCAATATCAAGTGAATTAATGAAAAAAAGATTGAAGAAAAGTGGCCTAACTGAACTCAAATTGAGTTCAGTTAAAAAAAAGAAAAGCAACAACAGTCTGGTACTGGCTAAGAAAAAGAGTGGTAGAACAATGGAGTAGATTAGATACATGATATACAGGAATTAATAACCTTAGAAATCTAGTGTTTGATAAACTCAAAGACCCCAGCTTTTGGAATAAAAACTCACTATTTAACAAAAACTGTTGGGAAAATTGGAAAACAGTATGGCAGAAACTAGGTATAAACCATAATCTCATACTGTCTACCAAGATAAGGTCAAATGGGTATATAATTCACACATAAATAGTGAAACCATATTTGAGGGGCAGCTGGGTAGCTCAGTGGATTGAGAGTCAGGCCTAGAGATGGGAGGTCCTAGGTTCAAATCCTGCCTCAACACTTCCCAGCTGTGTAACCCTGGGCAAGTCACTTGACCCCCATTGCCTACCCTTACCAATCTTCCACCAAGGAGCCAATACACAGAAGTTAAGGGTTTTAAAAAAACAACCATATTTGGAAGATCTTCAGAGAAGGGAAGAATTTATCACCAGACATGAAACAGAGTATTATAAGATATAATATGAATACTTTTGATTATATTAAGTTAAAAACTTTTGTACAAACAAAAATAATATAAACCAAGATTAGAAGGGAAACAACAAACTGGAAAAACATTTTATTACAAATTTCTCTGATAAAATCTAATTTCTCAGATTTATAGAGAGCTAAGTCACATTTATAAGAATACAAACTGTTCCAATTGACAAATGGTTAAAGATATGAGCAAGCAATTTTCAAATGAAGAGATCAAAGCCATCAATAATCATGTGGAAAATGTTCTAAATCACTCTTGATTAGAGAAATGCAAATTAAAATAATCTTGAGGTATCACCTCATACCTATCAATTTGGCCAACGTGGCAGTAAAGGAAAATGATAAATATTGGAGGGTATGTGGAAAAATTGGGATGCTAATGCAATGTTGGTTGAGTTGTGAACTGATCCAACCATTCTGGAGGGCAATTTAGAACTAAGCCCATTGAGCATATCCTTTGATCCTATAATACCACTATTGGGTCTGTATCCCAAAGAGATAATAAAAAAGGGGAAAGGATCTATTTTTACAAAAATCTTTATAGCAGCTATTTTTGTAGTGGCAAAGAATTGGAAATTGAGGCAATGTCTATCAATTTGGGAATGGCAGAACAAATTGTAGGTTGATGATAAGCTATAAGAAATGAAAAGCAAGATGATTTTAGAGAAAGCTGGAAAGATCTGCAGGAACTGATGCAGAGTGAAATAGGCAGAACTGGGAGAACATTTTCCCAGCAATAGCAATATGGTATGATGATCATCTGTGAAAACTTGTTTACTCTCAGCAATGCAATGATCTGAGATATTCCTTAAAGACTTATGATGAAGAATACCATAAACCTCCAGAGAAAGAACTGTTAGAGTTGTCTTTCTAATCAGTGTATTTATGGTTTTATTGTGAGATGTTGGTTATGTAAGAGTGTGCTCTTATAACAGTGACCAGCATGGAAGTGTATTTTGCAAGACAATAAAAATAAAACTTAAAATTTAAAAAAAATGTTGTTTGAAAATAATCTACTAGGGAGGCAGCTAAGTGGTTTAATGGATAGGGCACCAGCTTTGGAGTAGAGAGGATCTTGATTCAAATCTGGCCTCAGGCACTTTCTAGCTATGAGACTCTGGGTAAGTCACTTAACCTCATTTGCATAGCTCTTGTCCTTCTGTCTTAGAGTTGTTACTAAGACAGACAGTAAAGATAAAAAAAAGAAAAAAGAAAAGAATCTACTGAGTTTGGGGGATAAAGGACCAATTTATTATTCAAGACACCTGTCAGTCATCTATTTCCTGGAGGTAATTTCCTAGAAGGCTCCCCAGAGGAAATAAAGGAGGAAACAATCTTATTTGGTAATTCAAATTACCTCTTCTTTCCATCTTGGAAATAAAAAGGCTTGTTTTCATTTTTCAAATATGTAGAGAATGGAATCAAATTTATAAAGAATACAAGTCATTCCCCAAATGATAAATGGCCAAAGCATATGAATAGGTAATTCTCAAATGAATAAATTAAAATAATCTATAGTCATATGAGGAAATTCCCAAATCACTATTGATTAGAGAAATGAAAATTAAAACAACTTCGAGGTACCACCTCAGAACTATTAGATTGAGAAATATAACCAAAAAGGGAAATAATATATGTTGAAGGAATGTGGGAAAATTGAAACACTAATACATTATTGGTGGCGCTGAGAAATGATACAATCATTCTAGGAGCAATATAGAACCACACACTCAATGGGCCATAAGACTGTGTATGCCTTTGATCCAGTAAAACTGTACTAGGTCTGTATACCAAAAAGATAAAAAAAAAAAGGGGGGGGGGATAGTGACCTACTTGTAGAAAAATATTTATGTCAGTTTTGTGGTGGAAAAGAATTGAAAACTGATGGAATACCCATCAATTAGGGAATGGTGGCATATGATTATAATGGAATACTATTGTGCCATAAAAATGATGAATAGGACAATTTCAGAAAAACTTGAAAAGACTTATATGAACTGATACAAAGTGAAGTGGGCAGAACCAGGAGAACATTGCACACATTAACATAAATATTGTATGATTATCAACCTTGAATGACTTTATTTTTAATTTAATTTAATTTTTGAATATTTCCCCATGTTTATATATTATTTATTATATATTATATATATACATATATATAT
>NW_025358495.1:0-8768 GCF_016433145.1 Gracilinanus agilis | reverse complement strand
CCTTCCTTCCTTCCTTCCTTCCTTCCTTCCTTCCTTCCTTCCTTTCTTCTGCACTTCATTTCCATCCTAGCTGCTATTTCTTATGCTGGTTGCTCTTTCTCTAATACCATAAAAACAAAATAAAAACAAACAAAAAACCTGGACAAGGAAGAAGTATGGGTTTGCTCCCCGATTTTTACCACATTTCTAAGACTTCCTTTCTTCTCCATCATTTAGCAGTATTTTGTCTGTTAAGATTCATCCTATTCAAGGTGTGTAGGTAAATATCTAACAACCAGCATTTTAAAAAATCTCACCCAATATATATGTTAGTTTAATCATCATTATGAACATTTCCTGCATCACTTTCTTCAGTCTGAGCAATAAATAAAATAGGGAATCTTGTCCTTATATGTAGTTTTTTCCAATTTCTGAGGTATAAATTCTCAAGCTGAAAATTTAATAATTGACTTTTGCAAGCCAGTTAGAGCTGGCTCCAGCACACTTTTACCCCATCCCTGATCATATCATTGTGGCTGTTCTCTCCTCCTTCTTCCTTCTCAAAGAAGTTAGTGTTTTTCTCCTTATTCCTTTCCATATTACTAATAATATATTTTGATATTTTAGCATTTACACTGAAATGTCTCGAACACTCCAGCTACTTATTTTATTAATCAGTGTAAACTGTTGCTCTACTTCAGCTACATACAGGAATGCTAATTTTTTAGTTTTTACCATCACCCATGAATTTTCTGTTCCCTTGATCTTATACCTTGAAATTTCCTTCTCCTATCATTTTTATTCATCATTCTGGTTATTATGCTGACTCTACTACCAAATTATGCCATGAAATTCTATTGGGTTATCATTGCTTCATCATAATCTTTCCCCTTTGGGAAAGAATAGACTCTAACAATGGTACACACTTTACAGCAAAAGTGTTGCAAGGGAAGATTAAGCCCTAGAAATTAGGTGGGATTTCCATACCTTATAGTGCCCCCAGTCTTCAAGTAGAGTGGAAAGAATGAATCAGGAACTGAAATGCCAATTTACTAAGCTCATGGAAGAAACAAGCCTATTGTGGACTAAGTGTCTGCCTTTTGCTCTCCTGAGGATAAGGACTAAGCCTAGGAGGGATTTGGGTCTATCTCCATATGAATTGTATTTGGGCATGCTTAACCAGCAGTACCTAATAATGATTTGGGGACCCATTGATTGGGGGATTAAAGATAGGTTCTTGAGCACTTACATACATATCCCATCTTCACATCGTGCTTCTCTGTATAGATGAACTTTGGTGGCTCAAACACTCCCATTGGGATTCCTTGTCCATGAGTTCCAACTAGAAGACTGGGTCCTGGTAAAGGCTTGGAAAGAAGAAAAGTTAAAACCCAAGTGGGAAGGACCATTTCAGGTTCTGCTGATTAGTGACATGTCAGTCAGAATCAAAGAGAATGGTCCCACTATAGTAGGGTAAAAAGGGCTCAGCCTCCCCAAGAGTGGAGGGTGGCCAATGTCTAAGACACAGGTCTGCAGCTCAAATTGTAAAAGGAATCCCGGAATGAGCTCTCCAGATTTTGCTCCCATTGTTTTTGTTTTCTGCTTGCTTTTCTTCCCTTTTTGTTATAGTTTTAGCCTCTTATTGTTGCAATCCTTCTCATCAGTACCAAAATTTGGATATTCAAGAACAAGGGAAGACTGTTTTTGGACTGATTCCCCTTGTCTAGCCACCACCAAATAGGATGAGAAGAACACAACATCTGAGGTAGGCAGCATAACCCAAGATGAGAGCTACAGGACTGTCTTATATGCCATACGATGGCTATTATCTTGGTGTTTCTGTTATTCTTCCGTGGGTCAGCCTTGAAGAGTTACCAGTAATAATTGCTACTTGTGACCCCATCAGATGCAGTACTGTATAGTTCAATGTATGTGAGATTCTTCCCTGTCCATGCCATGCTACAGAGTGGAGAAATACCCCTATATACCTACGTCCTAGCCCAGTGATCAATGTTGACGACATGAAAGTCCTTCTGGATGGTCAGGTCTACAGTCCTGGGTGTTGGGATGGCTGTGGTCATTGGGAGAATGTATTTTGGACCACTGACAATTCATGGACTTTGTGTCTTCCTGTCCTACCTGGGATAACTGTAAATAGGTTGCGTGGTATATGAAGCTAAAATCTTAGTAGGTCCTGAGGAGGATAGAAGTACACATGGACTTGTGTGTGTCTAATAAGGAATATTGCAACCTGTTAGCCTTAGAAGTTCCTCCCTGAGGGCTAAGAATGCTTGCCTTTTGAACAATCCATACCACTGCTAGGTTTGTACCCCAAAGAGATGATGAGGAAAAAGGCATGCAAAATTATTTATAGCCACACTTTGTGGTGGCAAAAAAAAATGGAAAATTAGAAGGTGTCCATCAGTTGGGGAATGGCTGAACAAATTGTGGTATCTGTTGATGATGGAATGCTATTGTGCTATAAGAATTATGATCTGGAGGAATTCCATGTGAACTGGAAAGACCTCCAGGAATTGATGCAGAGTGAAATGAGTGGAAACAGGAGAACTTTGTACATAGAAACTGATACACCGTAGTTCAATCAAATGTATTAGCAACAATGCAATGACCCAGGACAATGCAGAGGAGCTTATGAGAAAGAACCCTATCTGCATCCAGAGAAAGAACTATGGGAGTAGAAACACAGAAAAAAAACATAGGATCGATCACATGGTTCCATGAGGATATGATTGGGGATTTTGATTTTAAATGATCACTCTATTGCAAATATTAATAATATAGAAAGAGGTTTTGAACAATGATACATGTAAAACCCAGTGGAATTACTCATCAGCTGGGGGGGGAAGGAAAAGGGGAGGGAAAGAACATGAATCATGTAATCATGGAAAAATATTCTCACTCAATTAATTAATTAATTAATTGGGGGGGAAAAAGTTCATCTCTGTGGGTGCTATCAAGTTTTCAGTTTTGGGACTGATATATTAGAGGGAAGCATCTCAAATGTTAATCAGACCTATAAATTGGATTTCTCTGTAACTGGATGGATCCAGTGGCCAAATTTATTCTGCTCCTAACACCTCCCACAACCCCCACCCCCATCCCCAACTGTTACTTGACCCTGTTGTTACAAAATTGCTGAATGTGCCCCAGGTCTGTGTAGAGCCGTCACTCAAACTCAGTCCAGTCTCCCTGATCTGGGACCACCTCTCAGTGATTAAAGATAGGAAACCTTTTTTTTAAATTAAAATCTTTTTTTTAAATTTTATTGTGAATACCCTTCTAAATTCAACTTAAGAGCCCTTGTGCTGGTATTGTGTTCCTCTGAGAGAGAGTGGGATGGCTGCTTATTTCCTCCAAAATCATACCCTATTTCAGATCACTAACCAGCCTATCAAGGTGAAAACCTCCAGTAATCCCAAAGGTCTATTCATGGTTTGGGAACCTCACCACTGCTCTGAAGGCTAACAGGTCACTGGGGAATTGCACCACCTCATGCTGGGGTCTTTCTTCTTTGCCAAGAAATAGCCGACTGATGTTACCCCAGAGGAGACTGATCTGTTATCCAGATGCATTCATCTACACAGACCCAGCCTTTTAGGCTATTGCTGGAGAAGTGGTACTCCAACCAGAAGAGCCACCCCCTCCCACAATAGAAACAAGCAATCTTGGCTGTGATAGTAGAGTTTAGTCTTGCCATGGCCATTTCAACGGAGATCACAGTAGCAGTAGGTTCTGCTTATACCTATTAAACACTGTCCCAAGAATTCAGTCAGCCTATGGAGGTTTTCAGTTTTACAGGATCAGTTGAATTCACTGGCCCAAGCCATCCTCCAGAACCGCTGTGCCTTGGACCTTCTCAAGACTGACCATGGGAGCTCTTGCATCTATCCTACTGGAAGATTGCTGTTACTATGTCAACCAGTCGGGCACAGTTGAACAGAAGGTGAGGGAAGTCAGAGAATGGACTAAGGAGAGAGCAAGGAGATCAAATAGTATATTATTTCATTTTTTTGTCCTCCCTTTTGTCATTTCTGTCTTGGAACCTGGCTCTAGTGGGGCCTCTTCATGTAATCCTGGTCCTCATCCTTCTGGCCCTTGCATCTTCCAAGTCCTAGTCAAACTCATACAATGGGTGCTGGGACAAATGCAACTAGTGACCACTTCAGGCTGGACAAGGAGTGAGAATAGAATAATGATCCTCAAAACAACATACAATTATGAGACTCTTTGGAAAGAATTCCATCAAGAAATAAAAAGGGGTGGCGGAGAAGGCTGAAGGGGACTCATGCTGGGTGTGCCAGCTAGAATAGGCACCACACTCCTCCTCTCTTCTTTTCCTTTCTTTTCTGCACACCTGCTACATAGAAAAGATCAGGAAGTACTAGGTCAAGATTGATCCCACTCCCCTGCCCTCTTATCCTGCCACTCAGGCCAAATCTACCCTGTAGGTGCCTCTCATTTGAGTTTGCATTTGTGTTGCAGAAGCCCTCTGCCAGTATGAGAATTAAACTGCCTTGCTGCTTTGTAAAAAGTCTTTTTCTTTTTTTAATTTTGAGTTAGTGGGCTTGTGTCCTATATACCTTCCTTCACTGTCTCTGTTTTTCTATATCTTTTTTTATTCTTTCTTTTCATCTCTATTTATGAATTTATTCCTTCCTTGCTGCCTATAAATGTTATTTTCCCCTATCCTTAAAAACCTTCATTTACACCTGCTATTCCCCCAAGCAATCATCCTATATTCCTCTCTTCTCTTGTATGGGCAAATTTTCAGTCATGTATCCTTGCTATCTCTACTTTCTCCTTAACCTCCTGTAGTCTAGCTTTAGAATATACCACTTTACGGTAACTGAGGCATTGCTAATGACATTTTTACACCTAAATCTGATGTTGAATGACTTCATTCTCCTTGACTTTTCTGTCAGTTAGAAGCCGACCCCAACATCAACTCTCTCCCCTCACTAAGTTACTATGATACTGAATTATCTTGGCTCTACTCTTATGTGTTAGATTGCCCACATTATAAAACTGATTGATCATCATCCATTTTTCAACTTTTGAATGCAGGTATCTCCTAACACTCAGTTCTGTTGCTTTTTTTTTTTTTTTCTTTTTACATTCTCTCATTTGGTGAGTTCATTGGCTGCTATGGGTCCAATTATTATCTCCTTTGCCATCTCATTTCTACATTATAATTTTTCCAAATGCCCCTTAATTGTAGTGTCTTATCTCTCCCATCCCTCCCTCCCTCCTCCCCCCATTAAACTTCAAAGTCGCTGGAGAGAAGGAGTTGTCATTTGACTTATTTTTTAGATACAGTGCATTAATGTTGATTTACTGCTCTTTATATTTACACTTAGAATTTAGTACAGGGCCTAGTATATAGGAGGGGCTTTTTGACTGATTCCTAAATCTTTATGTTAAGCTCAAATTTCACTGATCTCAGAATAAATTGCCAACTATTTATAGGGTATCACATTGGCATTTAAAACTCATCATGTCCAAGAAAGGAACTTATCATCTACTTTAAACTTAATTCTCTTATAAATTTCCCTATTTCCTTTGGGTGTTCTATCATTCAGTTAGTCACCTGAATTCTTACTAGGAAATTCTTGATTATTTGCTATCCCTCATTCCCCATATTCACTTGATTGCAAATTCTTTCTTTATCACATCTCACCTTAATTAACTTCCTTCTAATCACATTATCATGAACCAAGTTCAAGCTCATCATTCCCTCCTTCAGCCAATAATATATTTTTAACTTGTTCTCTATATCCACTCTTCAATTCATTCTCCACACTACTGCCAAAAAAAACACTTTACTAAAGCACAGATATGAATATACCACTGTCTTGCTGAAAAAAATAAGAGAGAAAAAAAAAAGAAAACCCCAAACTCCAGTGATTTGAGTTTAGTACTAGAAGTTCTCAGTTTTTAACTTAAAGTCCTCTGCAGGCTGCCCCCAACCTACTTTTCTTGTTTCATCTCAAGACCAATGATTTATTTGTTACTAGAAGAATTAAGTACAAAGAAAGACTAGTTGCACTTCATCTCTCCAGTCTGGTTCAGAGAAGCTTTATAGGCAATTTGCATGGACCAAGGGATTGATTGTAGTTGAAAGGAATTTTCTCATCACAACTCAAAGAGCAGATGGAATTTATATAGCTTAAAATTGCCACCAAAATAACCTCTGAAGTTATGGCTAAAAGACCCATGAGAAATGTCTTCCTGTAGAGGGAACACAATACAAGTAGATATTAAAGTAGAGGACACTTGATACTATCAAAGGGAAACTACTGACCAGCTGCTTGGAAGGGTTCTATCTGGCATGCACCCATAGGGATTTGTCATATTGGAGAGAATACCTCAATGTGTATAAATTCGTCTAGGCATTTTTCTCAATCATTTGATTCATCTGTGCTAAAGGTCTTTTGCTTTGAACTAATGAACACTCGATGATCTGAAAAAAAGAAATGTTACTTAGGTTTATATAACTTGTAGTTTTAAGTTAATACTAACCCATAGTTTGTTTGGGTATAAATTTCAGAGAGCCAGAGATTAAGGGAATCCCAGACTCTATTATTTCCTTTCTTGTGTTTAATATTCTAGTGAAATCATCCTACTCGGTTTCTGAAACTGTTCATTCCATCTCATGTCTATTATTTTACACAAACTATCTCCTAACTTAGAGCATACTTTCTTTTCATCTCTGCCTTTGGTATTTTTTTCTTCCCTCTAGACTTAGTATATGGATGCCAATTTCTTTTAGAAAACTTTCTCAGATTACTCCAATGAGTATTCTCTAACTCCTCAAGTTACCTTGTGTTCATTTCCATGTCTATATTTGTTTGTATATTTTTTCTATTCCTGGAACAACATCTAAGGTACTTGAAAGAAGAGACTGCATCATCTTTATCTTTCATTAAAACACAGTATGTTGTAGATAATTAACAAAAGGGATAAGTATTACGTGCCTATTAGATGGCAAGGACCATGCTAACACTTTACAAATAACATCTATTTTTTAATTATTTTTTATGATGATGCAAAACATGTTTCCGTACTATTCATTTTTGTAAGTGAATGTGGGAAGCCAATAAGAGAATAGATAAAAATCTGAGTCCCCTCTTTTGACACCTCTCTATGATCCATACCTTTTCTTATTGGAAAAACATTATAGACTTATTGGAAAGCTTTGAGTCCATAACCAGACCAGAAGCTACTGAGTTAACAATTTCTCTCCTTGATAATTAAGAAGCCTGAACCCTAAAAAATATATTACTTAGATAAGGACTGGAGCCAGACAATTTAGTCCAGACTATCTGACCAGGTGCAGATCTGTAAATCAAGGCAGAACGCAATTAGTAAACATCCATGAAATTTATTTCTGCTCCCGGAATTAAACCCCTACTAATTGGTGGTTGGAATTTGGCCCTTGTCCTTGCACCCATATCTCTACTTTTTAGACTTTAATGGATTGTGTATGATTTGTAACCCCATTCGCAGCTGTGACTCTTTCTTTGTGTTCTTTGTTTGAAACCAGTATAAAATAAAGTCCAAATCCCATAGCGTTAGAGCAACATGGGCTAACCACTAGTCTGGTTGTTCTCATTTTCTTTCTCCTGTCTTAACAATCCTAAGCCACCAACACCACTCAGGACCCCAAAACCATATAGAGGATGGCCCCCTATAAGTGAATAATCTTATAAAACCAAAACACCCCAAAATATACCCAAATAAAAAAGTGATGTCATATGTTTCCACTTGCATTTATATTCCAACAGTTCTTTTTCTGAAGGTGGATAGCATTCTTTGTCATAAGTCCCTCAGAATTGTCCTGGATCATTGTATTGCTGTTAGTAGCAAAGTCTATCACATTAGATTAGTTCACAACATTGTTGTTACTGTGCACAATGTTTTCTTGGTTCTGCATATTTCACTCTGCATCAGGTCATGTTGGTCTTTCCCACTCTGTCTCAAATCATCCTGTTCATCATTCCTTATAGCACAATAGTATTCCATCACCATCATATACCACAATTTGTTCAACCATTCCTCAATTGAGGGACATCCCTTTAGTTTCTAATTCTTTCCCACCACAAAAAGAGCAGCTATAAGTATTTCTATATAAACAGGTCCTTTACCATTTATTTTTTATCTGTTTGGGATACAGACCTACTAGTAGTATTACTGTATCAAAGTGTATGCATTCTTTTAGAGCCCATTGGGCAAAATTCAAAATTGCCCTCCAGAATGGTTGTATCAGTTCACAACCCCACCAGCAATGCATTAGTGTCCCAATTTTGTCACATCCCCTCATTCATCATTTTCCCTTAGTGTCATAATGGCCAATCTGATAGGTGTGAAGTGATTCCTCAGTTGTTTTAATTTGCATTTCTCTCATCAAAAGATGTTTAGAACATTTTTTTTCATGTGGTTATTGATAGCTTTGATTTCTTCATCTGAAAACTGTCTATTCATATCCTTTCACCATTTATCAATTGGGAAATGACTTGGATTCCTATAAATTTGACTTATTTCTTTATATATTTGAGTAATGGCATCTTTATTAGAGAAATTTGTTATAACTCCCCTATGCCCCTAGTTTATTGTTTCCTTTCTAATTGTGGTTGCATTAGGTTTCTTTGGAAAAACCTTTTTAATTCAAAATAATCAAAATTATTCATTTTTCATCTTGTTATGTTCCCTATCTCTTATTTGGTCATAAATTCTTCCCTTCTCCATATATCTGACAGGTAAACTATTCT
>NW_025358494.1:0-3802 GCF_016433145.1 Gracilinanus agilis | reverse complement strand
TGAGATAACATGCAGAAAAGTCAAGCTTATACAAAATAACTACAAAAATATAAGATAATGGAGGGGAGAGGTGTTAGCAACTAGGGACACCAAGAAAGACATCCTGTAAGAGGCAGCACTTCAGCTGAGCCCTAAAAGCTTAAGATTCTAGAAGGAAGAAGTGATAAAAGAATTCATGCTAGGCATGGGCAACAGCCTGTGCAAAGGCAGGGAGGTAGGAAATTAAGGGAGATGGCAAGTTGAATGATAAAGAAGTCTAGTTTATATAAACTGGAGGGATATGTCTGTTACTAAAAAGCCCTTTCCATAGTGAGTCTGAAATGCTTCCTAAGCCAGTAACTCCACTTACTTACATCTATCTTAATGGGAATGTGGCGGATGGGGAACGATTATCAGGAATGGTGGCAAATTGCACCAAACCCTTCATTCCGGCACAATGGCTCACAATGCTCTGATGAAATGAAAAGGGGAATTGCTTCACAACTGAATACTCTCCCCAACTACCAGACAGCTGTTTCATTATAAAAGAGCCATACTCTAAGTAATTCATGGCTCAGAAATTGCAAGCAAAGAAACCTAAGCATTGGCTAAGCCCGAAGTAAAAAGAACATTGGAATCAGGAGCCCTGGTTTAGAGTCCTGACTCTCTCAGCTATTGACATGCTATGTGGGACCTTGGACAGTTCATTTCTCTCTGGTCCTCATTTCTTCATCTATTTGGGAATAAGAGCTACCCCAGATGATGATAATAATAATACATATAAATCACTTACCATGTGCTAAGATCTTTTTTTTTAACCGTCACCTTCTCTCAGTATCAATTCTTAGAAGATCAGCAAGATCTAAACAATTAGTTAAGTGACTTGTCCAAGGTCACATAGCAAAGAAGTGTCTGTGATCAGATTTGAACCCAGGTCCTTCTGACTCCAAGTGCTCTATCCACTGTGCAACCTAGCTATCTTAGCTTTTTAAAATTATTATCTCATTTGATTCTCACAACAACCCTTGGAGGTAGGTGCTATTATTATCCCCATTTTATAGGTGACAAAATTGAGGCAGGTGGAGGTTCAGTGACTTGCCCAGGGGCACACAGGTAGTAAATGTCTGAGGCAGGATTTGGACTCGGGTCTTCCTGACTCCAAGTTGACTCTATCCACTGTGCCACATAGTTGCCCATTCTCAGTGTATTATTGGAAAGATCTTTGGGAAATCAAAGCTTTGTATTGACAGAAGGACCATTCCTATCTTCAATTACTGTTCACTGAGTGTTGATCAGGAACCCAGATCTTCATGAAAATAATGGTTACTGGATGCTGGAAACAGAGTGGAATAATGCAGAGAACTATGGCTTTGGGATTCAGAAGGTTGGTTATAGAAACTGGAATATTTAGCCCAAAAAGAAGAGGTGACTTGGGCCAGAAAAGAGAAGAAAAATTGTCTTCAAGTAACTGAAAGACTGGCATGGTCCCAAAGAGCAGGATTAGAGCTCAGGGTGGAAAGTGAAGAGAGGTCACTTTAGGCTCAACTTAAGGCAAAATTTCCTGAATATCCAAGTTAGCAAAAATTGAACAGAGTGCATGATGGGATCCTCTTGCCAGAGATTTTCTAGAAGAAACTAGACAATTATTTTGGAAGAATGTCTTAGAGAGACCTCTCAGTCAAGTAAGAGTTGGTCTCTGAGAGCAATTCAATCTAATGAGCATTTATTAATCACCTTCTTTGTGCCAGACACTATACAAGGTGCTGGAAAATTAAGTCAAATATGAAATAGTACCTGTCCTCAAGGAGTTTACATTCTACTAGAAAAAGGTCCCTTCGAGCTCTAAGAATCTACAACTTGAATTAGAATCCTGGCTCTGCTTTTCTCTAGCTGGGTGACCCTGGGCAAATCACTTAACCTCAATGGGTCTCAATTCCTCATCTGAAGAGTGAGAGAGTCGGAGGATGTGGCATATAGGCACCAAGTGGGACAGTACATAAAGCACTGGACTTGGAGTCAAAAGGAGGTGAATTCAAATCCTACCCCAGATACTAGCTGTGTAACCCTAGGCAAGTCATTCACCTTCTGCCTGTGTTGGTTTCCTTATCTCTAAATTTGGAAATAATCACACCTACCTCCTGGACAAAATGAATTAATATCTGTAAAGTCCCTTAGAGATATTAGTGATTATGATGATGAATATATCCAAAGTTTCTTCCAAGTCTAGTGCCTTCCCTCTGTTAATTATTTCCTTCACATCCTATACTATGTATAGCTTGCTTCAAATATATTTTCCTACACATTGTTTCCTCCAATAGATCGCAAGCTCTGGGAGAACAGACTGTATTTTTCCTCTTTTTGTAGGCCCAGCACTTAGCAAAGTACCTGACACATAATAGATGTTTAATAAATGTTTACTGATTGATCCATCTTGTACAAGGAACCAGATGAATTTCGCAAAAAGACTGCTTTATGCTCGTGATTTTGCCTCCCTTAGACAAGAAATTCCCTCTTCCTCAGTTTGTATGGTGAATACTTCAACTAGACACAGGGAAGCTTTCGTGATGAATACTTGAACTGGACACCGAAACACCTTAATGTGTTTATTTCATTTTAAGTCTTTTTCATCTTTTTTTTCTTTGTTTATTAGTTTGTTTGTTTCCCTGACATTTGATTGCGGGAGGTTTCCGGGTCTGTGGCAAGCAATGACTGTACAATCACGAGTCCATATGAAAAGACACCGCAGTTGAACATGAATCTGTCTGGAGGATAATAAATCCTAAATAATATTTCCTTCCTTTATTAAGGCCAATGTTCCAACTTTGACTTGTGGGAAGGGTGGCATTATGTAAATAACACTGTTAAATCCCTATAAATTTCTAAAATGTGGAGATTATTCCTTGCCCAGCTATCATTTCTTAACCATTAATGTGTCATCTTAATTATAAAATAAAATCAAAGCTCATAGGCTCCATATCTCAGTTAAATCACACACAAAAAGCACAACTATTACTAATAAAGAGAACCATGTACTACAGTGATGGACTAATGTTCTTCATGTTTCATTCCAAAGGCAGCCTACCATAATACATAGGGTACTGGTCTTCAAGTCAGGAAGACCTGGGTTCAAATTCCATTTCAGATACGTCGTGATTGTCCAAGCTTCAATATGCTCCTCTCTAAAGGGGGGATAATAATATTGTCTACCTCATGGGGTTGCTGGATTGATAAAATGAGAAAATGTGTATAAATCACTCCGCTAACCTTAAAGTGCTGTTTAAATGTTAGTATTATTATCTCTGAGGAAGCCAGCTAGTGAAAGAATGCCCGGTCTGAAGCCAGGAAGACTCATCTTCCTGAGTTCAAATTTGGCCTTAGACACTTACTAGCTTTGTGACCTTGGACAAGTCACTTAACTCTGTTTGCCTCAATTTCCTCATCTGTAAAATGAGTTGGAGAAGGAAATGACAAACTGTTCCAGGATCTCTACCAAGAAAACCTCAACTAGCATCATAAAAAAGTTTGGATACAACTAAAACAAGCGAATTGCAAAGCATAATGGAAGCCGACTGTCATTAAACATTAGGGGGAGGGGATGAAGAATCTGCCACAATTGAAGGCAGAATCATAAATTGGCTCTCTTATTCAATTTGCTCCTGAGCGTGGCCTTATCAGCTTTCTGCACTTTTCAGAATTTCTTGACTCCAGTTGGCTAGCTCCTTGCCAAGATCATTTCATGAAGAACCCAAGCTACTCATGCTCCCTTCTCTCCTAGCCTTTCACTTCTGTTTCTCCAGACTTTTCCACCTATTAACCAACAACC
>NW_025358493.1:0-2289 GCF_016433145.1 Gracilinanus agilis | reverse complement strand
CTAGTTGAATATTGATGTAATAAAAGATGATCCTTTGTTTCAAAACAGGGATTCAATGGCAGCGAGGCTGAGGCATACATATATTTTGTCATTTTTATACTATTATGCCCACATGGTTCATGTATTATTAAATAACTCTGTAATTAGCTTAAGTTGAGTATGTCTATTCTTTGAAATTCTAATTCATATCTACATTTATAAATTAGTCCTGTTATGATTAAAATTCTCTGGAGACATTAGTTTATAATTATTTATTAGTAAAGGTGTGTGTGTGTGTGAGTGTGTAAGACAGAGACAGAGAGGGAGGGAGAGAGAGAGAGAGAGAGAGAGACAGAGAGAGAGAGAGAGACAGAGAGAGAGACAGAGAGAGAGAAGAGAGAAGAGAGAAGAGAGAAGAGAGAAGAGAGAAGAGAGAGAGAAAGAGAGAGACAGAGAGAGACAGAGAGAGAGACAGAGAGAGAGACAGAGAGAGAGACAGAGAGATAACCTGGCCACACCTAAATTATTACTAGCCATTTTTACATACTACGTGAGCTACATGAGCTAGTCCCCTGCATTGGCTCCTCCATTCCTGGTGGCTCTCCCCAAGCCAGTATCCCCTGCCCTGCAGCCAGCCATTAAATGTCCCATAAAAGGGAGAGTGACAAGTGTCCAGAAGACAGTGTGCTTCTTGCGTCTCCTTTCTTATAAAGCCAGAAACTTTTTCCTGGAACTCTCCAATTGAACAGACTTAACCTCAGTCTGGTCCTGAGTCCTAACTTGTTGACACAACACCTGTCACGTGGATGCCAGCACGAGAAGTAGTGCCTAGTCAAAAGAGTGGGGTTGATACAGAACAAAAATGTGTTTTCAAATGGAATAAGGGGGTAAAAGTTCTGTTAAATTCACAAGGTCTCATAATGATAACACAGAGATGGGAAAGTATCCCCCTGGATAAGTAGTTATTGATATTTTTTTGGTTTGTCTTTACAAAATAATTATAAATCTATAATTTTTTCCAGATGTTATATCCTCTTTTTTCCCCTCAACTATTTATATAATTTCCTCCATAAGCTCCCTTATCCTTCTACCAATTTTACTACATTTTTGAAACAATATTATGGAAAATTTTCTACTATCCTTTAATATAACAAACTAGTTCATGTTCTAAACCAGTGTTGACATTAGCTTCAATATCTTTTCACTTGGCAGGATATTTGTTGGCTATCGCTCTTTATAGGCCTTTTTGGTCTCTTCATTGGGGTTAATGAATAATAATAGTGAAAATTACTTAGGGAATTGTTATATAGTCTGTGTTAATTTCTATCCTTTTATCTTTTTCTTATTTAGGGGGAGGCCATGGTTTATTAAAAAGGTCCAGTGCTAATTACCCCATTGGCAATTACATCATTCAGATAATGATGATTTGAGTGCCCAGACAATTATCTAGTCTCTAGCTGGGTGCCTAATATTATAAATATTATAAAGACTAAGTCAGAACATGTGATCCATCCTTACCTTTAGTGGCAACTTGCCTTTGTTTGTTTTTAGTTTTGTTTAGAGAGATAAAGTCAAGAATTAAAATGAACTTGTCCCTCCAATTGTATGTACAGTTATAGGTCATTAAACAATACTGTCATATTAAAATGGAAACTATTGAGTTCACTAATTAAGAAATTTTCTAAAATTTATGTGATTCTTAGCATTCTCTGTTACCTCTTTTCTGAACGTTACCACAAAAGCATAATGGAGAAAAAAAGGGGGTCATGGCCATTTCATTTTTTTCCTCATTTCAAAATAATATTAATGAATTATTGTTTCCTATAAAATTGGGATAATAATGCTCATGTTTCCTATGTTGTGAAGGTAGATTTTGGCAACTGCAAGCTCCATTCTGCATAAATGTGATTCATTTTCTTCCTGTCAGAGAATGAACTATAATGTTCAATAAAATCCAGATGTCATTGGTATCTAACATCGAAGCATGCCAGGTTTCCCATCCATCCTGATAAGGCTGTTTGACTGTGGCAGGTGGATTTCAAAACAAGACCATGAAATCTCCCATTCATACAAAAATGTTTGACTGACAAAGCATTTGTAAAGCCCATTTATAGCCAAATTTCTTCAGTTTAATTCAATCCAAACCAATATTCATTTATCAAATGCCTACTGTGTATTAGACCCTGTGCTAGATGTCTTTAGATCATTCAGCTATCTCTTTCTATTTTTTTCTCTCACACTCTGATCTATGATTAAGTGTGGCTTTTCTCTCCCTTTCATCTCATTTTATTCCAAATTATCTGGCATATT
>NW_025358492.1:0-6621 GCF_016433145.1 Gracilinanus agilis | reverse complement strand
ACCCCAGGCTGAGGCACCCAACTCCCACCCCCACCCCCACCCTTCCCATCATTGTTAAGATTCATTTGGATGCAGTCGGAAGTTTGTCGAACTTAAAATAAGCTAAACAAATACAAATAAAGCCCTTTCCTGCAGGAAAGGAAACATCCCTAGATAAACATGCAAGCTTCAAGGTCCTCCCCTTCGCCAAGCCAAAGGGGAAGGGATCCACCCAGGACATCTGGAGAGCCCCAACTCCCGTAGGTATGCTTCAGCTCGCCCTGGGCCCGTTGGTAAAGAGCCCCCCAGAGGGGAGAGATCTGGGCAAGAGCAAGATGGATCCGAGGCGGGCGCTGGCAGCCAGGGCACAGGAGGACCATGGAGGTAGGGCAAGGCCAGGTGCCAGGGCTCGAACTGAGGGGGTGGCTCCCCTTCTGCCCATTCCCTGCCCACCCCGCGCCCATACACATCCAATGCATAGTCAATAGTTTCCCAGTAAGATTCACCTTTGGCAAACTCTTCCCCTTGGCCCTTAGGGGAGAATATTTCAGGCTCCTCCAGCCCCTACCCCAGCTCCAGCTCTGTTCCCTGCATCCCCTCCATTCTCTTCTGGTGGATGTTTCCTTACTTTCCACCTTTGGGACCCCCAGAAGATGTCTTCCCTTGAGTGAAAAATTGCTTTTTTTTTTTTTTTCCATTCAAACATTCTTAAAAGGGATCCTGTCCTGGGGGATGATCCATAACCCCCTGACAGTCTTGTTCCTTCATTGGTTTTTCTCATCCCCTACATTCATCACCTCCCTGTGCCCCCCCCCACCACCACCCTCGGGGCAGGCTCTTCAGAAGCCCAGCACCCGTGTGCACCCAAGACCGGATCCTTCTCCTTAAGTCCCAAGTCCTTTCCCCCCCACCCCACCATGCCTCCCAAGCAGACCTATGGCTCAGAAATGTTCATTCCCCTGAAAAAAGTGGGGGAGAAGCTCTTTGCTCCCCTAGCCCTGGCCCCCAGGGGTAAAGGCAAGGCTTGGGCCTGTAGCAGTTGTGAGAGGCACCTGGAGGGGTGGGGGGCAAAGGGCGTCTCCCCAAAAGTGTCAGAAGAGGGAAGGAGCGAGCCACGGCAGCCCACATCCTGAGAAGGAGGAGATGCTGGGAAGGGGGTCGAGGAGGGATCCTTATTGAAACAGGAGGAAAACGAGGAGAGCAAACAGCAGCCTGAGACAGAGCAGGGCGTCGAGGCCCCCCGCATCATTGCCCATCAGCAGGTGCTCGGCGGTGGCTTCCTTGCGGAGCTCCCACTGAACGGCGATGCGGCTGTAGGAGCCCTCCTCGGCCTTGCATCGGTACAGGCCGTACTGCTCGTCGGTGAGCCTCTCGATGAAAAGGATGCAGTCAGAGTTCTGCCAGCCGGGCTCGCAGCGATGCACCTTCTTGTCTCCGTGGTGCCAGGAGTACGTGGCGTGGTGGGACTCCACGGGGCACGTCAGGTAGTAGCGGGAATTCCGGGCCAGAGTGACGCTCTGCGCCTGGCCGGAGCCCTTCTCTGCGGAAGGAAGAAAAAGGAGCATCGATCGAGGGACGGCCCAAACCCCAACAGTGACTAGCATTTATAGAGTCTTTTCAAGATTTGCAAAGTGCTTCTGAAGAACTCAGGATGAAAAATGCTCTCCCCCTCCAGAGAGAGAACTGATGGAGTCTGAATACAGAGCAAAATAGGTTTTTAAAACTTTTCTTTAAAACACTAAAATATTTAAAATAATGTAAAACATGAAAATTAAAAATAAATTAAAACAAAAATAAGTTAAAACATTAACATTAATTAAAATTTAAAACTTTACTAAAAGATTATTCTTACATGTAATTGGAAAAGTAAATATTTTTCCATTCAAAATTTAAAAAAAAAGGTTTTTAAAGTACTTAATAAGTGTTATCTCATTTTATCCTCACAATAACCCCGGGAAGTAGGTACTATTAATACCCCCATTTTGCAGGTGGGAAAACTGATGATTTGTCCAAGGTCACACAGCTAAGTATCGGAGGTTGGATTCAAATTCAGGTCTTCCTGGCTGATAGCACTCTATCCACATCTGCCTCCCCCACTGCTTTCCAGTCTCCTTCCCGCAGACCCAGGTGACCCCCTCAATACCATCCACCTTTGGGAGGTTAGATTGGCACTCTTTCATCTCACCCCAATGGCAATGGATGAGCCCTGGCTTGGAGAACATTCCTGGTTTTAGGATCTTGAGATGCTACACACACACACACACACACACACACACACACACACACACACACACCCCCTCAGGACAGGCGGGTGCTTCCACCCCTTGGGGTGTCACAATCTATTTGGAGTCAAAGGATCTGGGATCACCAACGAGGTCTGCCATTTACTAGTTGTCTTAACCCATGTAAAGTCGTTTCCCTTCAAGAGGTCTGAGTTGCCTTGTCTGTAAAATGAGGGGAATTGGACTAAATAGTTTCTAAGGTTTCTTCCAATTCTAAATTCAATGCTATAGTCAGTTCAGTAACAACCACTGTTTCTGGGAAGGCTCTAACAGCTGGAGAGCCAGTGGACCAAACTCTCCATCCCTAGGGCTTCCCAGACCAAAATGCCCTTCTCTGGTCACCCCCACTTATTACATGTACTGTTTCCTTCTAAGGGCAATAACTGCCCCACTTTTGTGTCTCCGGTCCTAGCATTTAATATAAGGTCTGGCACATAGTAAGGACTTAAGTAAATTCGTTTTCATTCATTCATTCATCCCATGACTAGGGAGGCAGGATCATGGCTTTCCCCCAAACTCCCAAGAGTGTGACTTACCTGATTTAGATGATGGACACTCTGTATGTGGCTCATTGGGACCCAGAGACTGTAATACAGGGCTAGAGAACAGAGGGGACACAGGTCATACGAGTATGCCAACCCCAGAGCACAGCCAACACTACCCCCACCATCATCTGCATCTCTTTATCTTGCCTGCCACAACATCACCAGCATCTTCTCTCTCTCTAATGCCAGGGAGGGAAGGTCCTTCACTCTCTCTGAATGCCTGGATTCTCCCTTCCTCTGCATCCTCCCCAATCCTATCCCTGATCCTCTAACCCCAATGATGAGATCAGAATAGAACTAGCTTCTAAGGGACTGGGTGGGGACTGAGAATTAGAACCCAGGGCCTTTCTGATTTAACTCTGAAGCCATTTTTCTGTCCATTGTGCTTGCTACACAGCTTCCCAGAGACAGCTACAAAAACAAAAATTAACCAGTTCTTGCCTCAAGGTGTTTTCAAATTCTATTTCATTTCTCTGTTCTTCAACAGTTAAAAAGAACCAAAAGATTCATTAAAAAAAAAAGTCTTTGTGATATGGGTTTTTTCCTCATCAGTTAAGAAAAAAAGATTCATTTTGAAAATGCTTTGTTATCTGAGTTTATTTCCTCATCAGTTAAAAAAAGATTCATTTTGAAAATGCTTTGTTATTTCGGCTGGCTCTCTGAAAAGGAGGAGGAAAATGGATACAAAACAGCAATAAAAATTAATTTTAAAAAATGAATTCCAAATCCCTGGCCTATCCACCTCCCAGGACTGACCCTAGAATAGTCCAGGAGTTTTCTGTCTACATTCAAGAAGTGGGTAGATATTTTGGTCAAAGGACTCTGGTTGAACCTATCAGGAGGATCTAGGCAGAGTCCACAGACACCTGGGGGAAGGTTGGGGGTCAGACCTACCCTTTATACTTATAGATGGAGACACATTGGCCATTCACGTCATCCCAGCCGCAGTAAGGGTCCCGGGCCATCAGGCAACCCTGGCAGCCCCCTCGGTACTCGCTGCATAGGTCTAGGGGCACCTGGCTGACCTCCCACTGAGAGTTCACATACAGTTTCATCTGAAAGAACAAGAAGACCCCAGGCTATGACCCCCTACACCCCCAATAGGGCACTTCCATAGGCCAGAAGCCCCAGAGGGGATGGGGAGAGTGGGAAGGGTCAATGAGCTAGTCAGGGGACTCAGGACTGTGAAGTTGGGACCCAGAGCAGGAATGGACACCACCAGCGCAGGGCCTCACCGTAGTACTGTCCAGGGTCATGGACTGGATGATGGCTGGATGGTGACGGAAGGGCTGGATCTCCATGATGTTAAAGGCACCATGGTTTGACTCCACCACCTTATGGATTGTTCCTTTGTCTGTAGAGAGAAGATGGAGGAGGAGGAGGTAAGGAGAACGTCAAGAACTAAGAGATTGGAGTTGTGGGAAGAAGAGGGAAAGGGAGAGAAGAGAGGGGATGAATTAAAGGGAAGACAGACGTGGACGCTCTGGAGGAAACTCCAATGGACCCACATCCCCTTTGCTCTATACTAGACCAACCACCATGACACAATTGGGTCAAGGAGCAGTGTGTGTGGGTGTCAGAATAGAAAGGAGCCTTTTTATTTCATGATTTTAAAAAAAGACTAACCAATGGGGAAGGGAGAGCTATAGGCTAAAAGTCCTTTTGTCTGAAACCAACTCAGATTCTTCAGGTCATGGGACTGCTGGTGGTGGAGTCTGGCTTGGAGAAGACAATGTCATTGGGCTCTCCACCCAAGAGCCCATTCAGAAAGCAGAGAAGATTAGAGTCTTTGACAAGCTTCCCCCAAGCCTGGAATGTTCTCCCTCCCTCGCTCTGCCTCTGGAAATTGCTAGAAGCCTTCAAGACTCATCAGCATAGGTTCCCTTCCCAACCTGGTTGGTGCTCTCCGTCCTCCCCAGAACTACTTTGCATTTATAGCATATATCAGGGGCCTCTAGCCTACGGGTTTTATTTATCTGTTTGTGTTATCTTCCCTCTAATATAATGAAATTTTCCTGAGAGGAAAAATGTTTTCTTTCTTTCTTTCTTTCTTTCTTTCTTTCTTTCTTTCTTTCTTTCTTTCTTTCTTTCTTTCTCTTTCTTTCTTTCTTTCTTTTTTTTTAATATCGCTATCAGCTGGCATGGTGTCTGGCCCAAAGTAGGGCCATAAATGCTTATGAACAGAACTGATATATCATATTAAAAATATCATATAGCTGAGCTGGGAGTCTCCTTCTCTCATCCAATACTGAACCTTCCTTCTGCACATTCAAAACCTTTCCCTCTTGGCTTGTCCTCAAGTGAATACAGGAGGATTCATTATCCTCTTACTTAGACATGCTCCCTTTACAGGTCTTCAAGGGAACTCTAGGTCCAAATTCTGTCCTTGTTTCTTCCAACAAAATAACCGCAGGCTCCTAGTATTTGCTTGCCACAGGACTTTCAGCTGCCCCAGTCTCTTTTTTTATTATTTTAGAACATTAGAGTTCTAGAACATTAGAACCTATAATCCTATAGAAACTGTCTTAAACCATAAAATGGGGAAAAAAATATTTAAAGTGTGCTAGAACTGGAGTCAAGGCCTCCTAGATCTGACACCTATTAGCCATGTGACATTGGCCAAGTCTATGAACCTTTTGGATCTGTTTTACCATCTGTAAAATGAGGGAGGTTGGATTAGATTCATTCAAGTCTCTTCTATTTTTAAATTCATGATCTTACACTCTTGCTCAACTCTCTTATTTTTCAGATGAGGAAACTGAGGCCCCTGAGGCTCAAGGATTTGTTCAAGGCCACACAGCTGGTTAGTTGAGTCATCCCAGGCCTCCCTCTGGTCCATCTACGAAGATTCCATATTGTATTTCCTTTGGGGTTCTTTGAATTCTGGTGGGGGCTCCGAGTCAGGAAGGGCCCTGGCTATTTTAGCCATCCTTCCTTGCTTGTGTAACACGGCACTGGCCTTGTCACAGAAAGAATCCAATTCCCCTCAAAGGTCCATTTTCCAGAAGGCTAAACAATAGCCTCCATGAGTGGTTCTGGGTTTCCTGGCCACGACGAAGAAAGCACTTTGAGGCATGTAAATAGGAGGAAATCGGGCAATGTTCCAGCTGAAAAAATCCCGGTAAGTGTATTGTAAAAATAAGCTTTGTTATAAAAATAAACTGTCCACAGAGGCCGATATTCAACTAAAGCCCTTTAGTCACCTAAGGGGAGTTTTGCTCTAAGGACTAAGGGATGAGGAGGGGGGAGAAGAAAGGCTGTAGTTACAGACTTCTTTCTCCTAAATTCAACTCAGTTCAATTTTAAAAGTTTTTATTATATACCTCAAATGTGCCAAGCACTGGGCTAGTCCCCCAAGACAACATGAAACAATCTCTATCCTCAAGGAGTTTACATTCTATTCGGGGAAAACAGAGCGTACCGGATCAAGTAAATACTCTCGAACTCAACCACTTCCACGGGCTTCCTATTGTCTCTACGATAAAATAGCAATTCCTCTGTTTAGCTTCTAAACATGACCTGGTTCTAATCTACCTTTCCAGTCTCATTGGACATTACTCTCCCTACTCTGCTGACTGACCATCTCCCATCTCCATTTCTTTGCAATGCCATCCCCTACTCCTGGATGTACTTTCTCCTTACCTCTACCCTCTCTTCCTTTAAAAAGAAATTGTTTAAGAAACATCTCAAGGGGAAGCTAGGTGGTTCAGTGGAGAGAACCAGACCTGGGGATAGAAGGTCCTGGGTTCAAAACTGGCATCATATTCTTCCTAGCTGTATGACCCTGAGCAAGTCATTTAACCCCAATTCCCTAG
>NW_025358491.1:0-1235 GCF_016433145.1 Gracilinanus agilis | reverse complement strand
GGGTAGAATGGTCATTTTATTATGTTAGCTCCTCCTACCCATGAGCACTCATTGTTTTTCCAATTGTTTAGATCTAGCTTTAATTGTCTGGAAAGTGTTTTTTAGTTGTGTTCGTATAATTCCTGTGTTTGTTTTGGTAGATAGATTCCTAAGTATTTTATATTGTCTAGGGTGATTTTAAATGGTGTTTCTCTTTCTTCCTCTTGCTGCTATGATGTGTTGGAAATATATAGAAATGTTGATGATTTATGTGCATTTATTTTGTATCCTGCAACTTTGCTAAAGTTGTTGATTATTTCTATTAGTTTTTTGCTTGATTCTCTAGAATTTTTTAAGTAGACCATCATGTCATCTGCAAAGACTGATAGCTTACTTTCCTCATTGTCCATTTTAATACCTTCAATTTCTTTTTCTTCTCTAATTGCTACTGCTAGTGTTTCTAGTACAATGTTAAATAATAGAGCCGATAATGGGCATCCTTGTTTCATGCCTGATCTTATTGGGAAGGCTTCTAATTTATCCCCATTGCATGTGATGCTTGTTGATGGTTTTAGATATATACTGTTTATTATTTTTAGGAAAGGTCCTTCTATTCCTATACTTTTCAGTGTTTTCAATAGGAATGGATGTTGTCTTTTGTCAAAGGCTTTTTCAGCATCTATTGAGGTAATCATGTGGTTTTTGTTGGTTTGCTTGTTGATATGGTCAAGTACATGAATGGTTTTCCTAATGTTGAATCATCCTTGCATTCCTTTGATCCAGCCATATCATTGCTGGGTTTGTACCCCAAAGAGATCATAGATAAACAGACTTGTATGAAAATATTTATAGCCACACTTTTTGTGGTGGCAAAAAACTGTAAAATGAAGGGATGCCCTTCAATTGGGTAATGGCTAAACAAATTGTGGTATATGTTGGTGATGGAATACTATTGTGCTGAAAGGAATAATAAACTGGAACAATTCCATGTGAACTGGAAAGACCTCCAGGAATTGATGCAGAGTGAAAGGAGCAAAGCCAGAAGAACATTGTCCCCAGAGACCAATACACTGTGGTAAAATCGAATGTAATGGAGTTCTGTACTGGCAGCAATGCAATAACCCAGGACAATTCTGAGGGATTTATGGTAAAGAACGCTACCCACATTCAGAGGAAGAACTGCAGGAGTGGAAACACAGAAGAAAACAACTGCTTGAACACTTGGGTTGATGCGGGCATGGTTGGGGATGTAGACA
>NW_025358490.1:0-2800 GCF_016433145.1 Gracilinanus agilis | reverse complement strand
CTCTCTCTCTCTCTCTCTCTCTCTCTCTCTGTCTCCTTCCCTCCCTCTCCTTTCTTCTCTCTCTCGCTACCCCTCCATCCCTCCCTCTCTCTCTGGCTCTGGCTCTCTTATACACACACACATACATCCACAGATGAAAGAAATGTTTGACTGGAGGAAAATGGGTGAAAGAAAGATAAAATAACTTTTACTTCCTATTTGTATCTTATAGAAAACAAAAGAAGCACAAGGAAAAGAAGGCACCCATAAGTATGTTGAACAGAACCCCATGGAGAGTTTATGGAAAGATACGGATGAAAGTTGTGTAGGATAAGGAGACAGGGATGGGCTGTGATCTCCATCATTGGAGGGAATATAAGCATTGGAGAGATTACAACTCCTTTTGCATATTAAAGTATGATAGAAAGGAACACCCCAATTATAAGAACCATCTAAAAGTAAAAGGAGGTCCCTGGATAGCTTGTGAGATTCTAAT
The DNA here is from genome assembly GCF_016433145.1 of Gracilinanus agilis. Lineage (NCBI taxonomy): Eukaryota > Metazoa > Chordata > Mammalia > Didelphimorphia > Didelphidae > Gracilinanus > Gracilinanus agilis. Next base: position 2,325 of record NW_025358490.1, on the reverse strand, counting down.
CACACCACTCTTTGATGAGAGCCTATATAACTGCTTTCTAGAGAGAATTAATGATTTAAATAGTTAAACTATATAATTCTGAGATCCCTTCTATTTCTGAGATTTTTTGCAGGGGGCAGGACAGCATAGGAAATACCATGTGGTATTACTATAATGTGATAAAATTAGCTTTCTTGTTTTATTTGTAAATCAGCCCTTAAGGAGTTACAATGGAGTTGCAAAAACACCTCAAGAAACGTCAGTACTATAGGAACAAGTGCAAAGTCTCCCAGGGAGACTACTTTGAAGAAATCAACTTTCCATTTGATTATAGAAGTTACAAGATGTTTATTATTGGGACCTTTCTATCTTTCAGCTGAAACCTCCTATGTGTGTTTTCCCTGAAATTTATGTCCCTAATAGTAGAGTGCTTTGCATATACTTAATGATTGCTTGTTCATTCATTATCATTGCTAATAATATTATATCAAATTTGTATAGCACTTTGCAATAAAATATGACTTTTCATTGACACGATCTTGTTTAGATTTTAAAACTGTATGGTGGCAGGTGTGTCAGTTTAAGATTATTAGAGCTGTAATTAGGAATTGTTGCACTTAGGACAAGTACCCCCAATGGTGAGATAAGTAGCATGAAGGTCACATTCCCCTGAAGTGGGAATCAGGACACCAACCTGTTGTGAAAAGACAATGATACAGGACACAGGTTTCTGAACACAAGACAGATGGAAGTTCAACTAAGATAATAAGAAGGAAGAGTAAAAGAGAAAAGAGTTCAAAGAGCAGATGTAATCTTAGTGTGTACATCTATTTCCTCTGAGCTAAGGCAAAAGACATTCATAACTATAGGCTGAAAAACAATGTCGGAGCAACCTTTTAATTCATTCCTATCAGGGAAAGGCTGTTTAATCATAATTACACCCAATGAACAGGTGAATCTGAAGATAGTGCCTTACCTAAAAACTGTAGTTGAAACCCAGTGGTAGGAAAAAGGCTGACAGAAAGAACTACAGCCCTCTCCTACAAGGAATAGGCTTGCTAAGTGCAATATCCTTAGTCTTTTGTGCACAGACCAGCAGGTAGTCCTGAAAAAAGCTACATAGCTTGAGGCCAGTTGCATTGAAGTCAGTGATCACCAGAAAGAAGTGGAGAGAGATTCTTTGCAAGACAAGACTTAGCAGAGAGCAGTCTGAAATGAGCATCGTCAGAAATATCCTGAGTTTTGTTGTATCGTTTAGCTCTTTACCAAGTGTGTGACCCTGGGAAAGTCACTCAACCTTTATCTTGTATCTTCTTCTTTTTCAACTGTAAAATGATGATAACAATAGCACCCACCTGCCAGCAGGATTATTGTGAGTCTCAAAGGAGATATTATTGGTAAAATGCTTAGCACAGAGACTGGTACACAGTAAGCAATTAATAAATGCTTGCTTCCTTCTCCCTTTGCCAAATATATACCCTGGTTGCACATATTCCCTGAATATGATTCCCTCAATATAGTTGCCTGACCACATGTTCCCTCTATGTTTATGTCCAGTGCATAATCTATATTCATCCTTATTCTTGTCCCTGAGGACATGTGACTGATTAGGAGAGTGAGATTTAAATTTATAGAGTCCATGTTCCATTGTTATTTTTATCCCTGTGTTGTTTCATTTAATCAATTTTATTTGAACTATGCGTCCTATGGCTGACTAATAAAATTAAACACATCAGTAGGGGCTTGTAAGCTATCATTTGGAAAAGAGTCTGACTCACAAAGTACCCAGAACCTGGACTAGCTTTCTGCAATTCCACATTTGAGCAGGACTCCTTGTGCTGCAGTTAAATTATCATTCTCATTTCTCTGAGAAGAAGCCTCCAAGAACACCTGGGATCCAGGCTCATCTCAGAAACATGGTTAGTTGGTTCTTGTCCTTTTTACTTGAAGGGGACCAAAATGACATCACTGGTGATATCTTTTTACTTGCACATAAATTGAATTTAAGTGAGGCAGAGTTGCGTGAAGTTGTCAGCCTCACTCTTCCAGAGTTATCCGAGTCCAGCGGCAAGAGAGAAGCAGAATTCCTGGCAATGGCTCAGGATGCAAATGATTTCCTGAGCTTCTTCAATGTCTAACCAAGCTCTAAGCACTCCACAGCTTAGTGTTAGCTGCATTCAAAGCCTTGAAACAAATTATTCTCATTCGCCCTTTCAGTCTGGGGAAAAACTTCACATGCCTGAGGTAGACACTCCTCTCATTCACCAAAGGGTTCAAAGACTCTCAGTTATCCTCAACCTGACTTAGTTTGCCTACTGAGACAATTTTACCAGGGTATGGCTACTG
>NW_025358489.1:0-3045 GCF_016433145.1 Gracilinanus agilis | reverse complement strand
AAAAGACAGAGAAGACAGAAACAGAAAGGTAGAGGAAGACTTACAGAACAAAAAGAGACAAAGAGGGAAAGAATCTAGCTTGTGATTTCATCCAGGTAGAGAATGCACCCTCTATTTCTGCAGAAGGATGGTTCCTGCTCTGTAACTTCTAAACTTTAAAAGCTTTCTGGGATGCTTGATGTTTCTTTCTATACTTTATTTCATTGAGTTGCCCAGGATCCCAGAACCAGAATGTGTGAGAAGAGGGACTTGAAACCACTTATTCCTGATTCCACATGTTTCTGAACCTCTCTAACCACTATACCATACTGCCTCTGTGGTACATAGGGAAAAAAGAAAAAGACAGACCTACATACTCTGATTAAGAAGTAATGCATTGAGGTAAATAAAGATGAAATAGGTACAAAGAAATTTTAAAGAGGGAATCCTGACTTCATAGCATCTGAATTCCAAAGGCATGACTTGCACCCAGATCCCTGATAAAGATGACTGCAGCTCTCTACTCTGCTAGATTGCCTCGGGTAAAAGCTAGAAATAAAAATAACTTCATGGCAGGGCTGCTGTGGGGATCATCCAAAACAGTGGATGTGAAGTGCTTGGCCAACTGGATGAGGCCGTCAACATGTCAGCTATTATTAGGGTTGTTAAATCGGATTGTTGCTTATTGTCTTGGGCAAAAACACTGCAAAAAGAAAACATGTTCTATTTCAGTGAGAGAATGGGAGCGAGGTAGTAAGCTCCCTCTCACTTCCAGCATTATTCTTCTGGGATGGGGTGAACTTCATTTTTCAAGTCCCTCCCAACCTTAAGTTAGGATCATCCCCAAGAGGAATAGATGGCCTTAGAGGTCAGAGTATTAATGAGGGGTCCCCAGAAGGTCATCTATTCTAACTCCTCATTTAACGGGGAAGCAAGCTGAATTCTAGAGGCTGGGAGCTTGTTAAAGCCCCTGATGGTTCCCCTTTCTTTGGATGTCTTCAAGATGAGGCTAGATGATCCCTTGCTAAGCATGCTATAGCATGGAGAGCACCAGGAGCTCATTGATGCCCAACCCCATCATTTATGTCAGTGTACTTAGAACTGGCATTAGAAATATCATATTAATATGGAACCTCAGAGTTGACAAAGGAGAGGATTCTGGGCCTGGACCAGGTACCAGGGATTATTCAGTTTATATTAAAAGTTCCCTGGAATTCTGCTCAGCACTGAACTTCCTTGATTCCTTTCAAAATCCCTGTGATTTTAGTGGTGTGACTTTGCAAGAAGTATAGTGATTCCCATTGGACAGATCAATCAGTAATGATAAGAGCTCACACTTACGCAATGCTTTGACACCTGCAAAGTGTTTTACACACGTGATCTCCTTTGCTCCTTACTACAACTCTATGATGTGGATGCTTTTATCATCATCATTTTAAAGTTGAGGAAACTGAGGCCAAGGGACACTAAGTGTCCTAGGGCCAGATAACCAGTATTTGAAGCAGGATTCATACTCATATCTTCCTGGCTTCACATTTGGCATTGTATCCATTTCACTACCCAGCTGCCTCTAAACAAACGTTTATTAAGAGCCTACCATGTGCCAAAAGAGCACTTAACTTCTATAACTTCCCCAAAGTCACACCACTAGGATATTGAAGACACAAGTTGACTTGGAACTGGCTTGGTGACTGAACCTAAGAAGAATCAGCAATTTTTGTGTGTGTAATTTTGGAAGGAGATCTCTAGGGAAGTGCCCCAGGGATTGGTTTCTGTTGTATATTATTTACAATTCATATCAATAATTAAATAAAGGTATGTTCATCTCATATATGGATTTGAAGATCTAGGAGGGATGAGAATTAGGTTGGGTGAGAATTAGGATGTAAGCTATTTTGCCAAAGCAACATAATGTGAGCAGACAGAGACTCATGTGAAAAATTAAAGAGTTGGGTGTATGGGTGAGCTCCTAATTCCGTTACGATTCAACAGTGTGACGTGCCAGACATAAAGGGTAATGAGCTCTGGCCCTACAGCATAAGGGGTAAAATCCCCAGGGAGAAGGAGGCAATAGACCATCCATCCCTCTGTTCTTTGTCCTGGTCAGACTACATCTGGGGGCTTGTGCTCAGTTCAGTGGATGCCCCATTGTTGAAAAAACATGAATAAGCCAGGGAACGTTTGGAGGAAGGTAACCAGGATGGCTCATTTCCTCATATATAAGGATCAATCAAAGGAGCTGAATGTATTTATCCAGGAGAAGAAAACAACTGGTGAGAAGGGAGGGGGCCTGCTGACTGTGTTTGAGGATCTAATGGGTTGTCATGCAAAAAGGGTCGATACTGAATTTTTATTTCCCAGCTGAATGCTGACAAATAGCTCCCAAGGATCTCAATTGTCTTTGGGGTTTATTATAATGGTAATTGGTCTGCATTTAGTGTCTAATAAATGCAATTCTCCCATTAAGCAAAATGATGGGACAACCATTCTTTTATGGTAAGGTCTCTTGTTTACTTCCACTCCCAAGAAATATCATATCATTTGGTCAGAGTCAGCTTTGCATGTTGATAAGAGTTTGTAGAATGGGAAGGAACTGCAAACTTCTCCTTCATTCATTTTCCCCAGGAGAGGTGGTATGAAGAGGGGATGAAATCGGGCATCTTTGAAAATGTCACAGCATCTTTGGATCATCTCTATGCTAATCTTTACATTCAGGTTGGATCCAAGTAACATTCTCCAGCTTTTCTCACATCATTCCCTTTACACACTTTAGAGCTTATTCAGTCTAGTTTGTCACTCCCCCCCCCTTTCCCTCCCCTTTATCTGGAATGCAGACTTTTCTCATCTTTACCTACTAAAATGTTCCTCTCATTTCAGGAGCTGCCTTCTGTATGAAGTCTGCATGAAGACTCCCATGATACCCAGGGAGTAGAAATCCCACTCCCCTTCTTCAGATGCTCCAAGGGTCCAGCAAGGAAGAGTACTGGTTTCTGAGTCAAAAAGACTTGGGTCCGTCCCTACTCCCCACAGAACACACAAATTCACTTGCACAAATACATGAACATT
>NW_025358488.1:0-5378 GCF_016433145.1 Gracilinanus agilis | reverse complement strand
AATGCCTGCCTTTTGATCCAGCCATACCATTGTTGGGATTGTACCCCAAAGAGATCATAAATAAACAGACTTGTATGAAAATATTTATAGCTGTGCTTTTTGTGGTGTCAAAGAACTTGAAAAAGTAATGAAAAAAGGAAAAAATGTCCTTCAATTGGTGAATGGCTGAACAAACTGTGGTATATGCGGGTGATGGCATACTATTGTGCTAAAAGGAATAATAAACTGGAGGAGTTCCAGGTGAACTGGAATGACCTCCAGGAACTGATGCAGAACGAAAGGACCAGAGCCAGAAGAACATTGTACACAGAGACTGATATAATTATGGTAAAATTGAATGCAATGGACTTCTGTAGTAGCAGCAATGCAATGACCCAGGACAATTCTGTGGGATTTATGGTAAAAAACGCTACCCACATTCAGAGGAAGAACTGCAGGAGAGGAAACATATAAGAAATACAACTGCTTGAACGCATGGGTTGGGGTGGACATGATTGGGGATGTAGACTCAAAACTACCACACCAATGCAACTATCACAATTTGGAAATGGGTTTTGATCAATGACACATGTTAAAACCAGTGGAAATGTGCATCGGCCATCAGTGGGGGTATGAGGGAGGTGAAGGGGAAAGTAGGATCATGAATTACATAACCATGGTAAAAATGTATATTAATAAACATTTTTAAAAAATGAAGCATCTGAAATTAAAATCTGGTCCTCAGCAGGTCCCTTTGGTTCATAACTTGACTTCCTTATGATATAAGGGCAGTTAGGAGATTCTTCTCTGCATAAGTCTCTAGCTACTGTATTAGGATGAGTGGAGAAATTGCATTCTCACACTTAAGATTCTGATTATATTAATGTAAAATGCAAGTCGGAAGCAGAATGCTAAATAATTTAATAATAATAGTTAGAACTTACAGGTTTGAAAATGTTTTACAAATAGTTTCTCATTTTACCCTTATACAACTCTGAGGGGTACTTGCTATTCTTATTCCCATTTTGCAGAGGGGAAAACTGAGATAGACAGAGGTTAAGTAACTTGTCCAGGGTCACACACTTAGTATCTGAATCTGGATTTTAGCTTGAGTCTCCTGGTTCTATCCTCTTCATGCACTGAATACTAGGGTTGAAGTGAGACCTGTGCTGAAATCTAATTGGCGAAGTCACAACCTCTATGTTCATAGTTCATTTGATTTACTTAAATGGTTACAGGAATAGAATGAAGGGATATTAGAGTAACAATAAATCATAGAGATCCTCTCGTCCACCCTACTCAGAAAAGTAATGATTGAGATAGAGTATATGGTTCAAAACCCTTTGTGGGCAAAATTGTTAGATATGTAAGGATATATACGGAATGCTGTATAGCTAGGTCATTTTAGTGTGTGTTTTGATCATGTAACCAGTAGTGTTGATTTAATTTAATTAATAACTTGCATACACAGGAAGGGAAGGACTGGTAAATATCAAGATCAAAGCAATGACTAATAATGTAATAAAAAACAAAGCAAGGTTAATATTTAGTGAATCAGCATGAGGATAACTTAATAAAAAAGTAAATGGTTCCCTTGGTAAACCAATATGGAATACAACATGGAAGTACAACTTTATGCTCCTATTTTAAATAGATTTTTAGGCATAATTTACCGAGAACTAAGTTCAACATTTAGCTATCTTTATTGTAATATATAAGTAGTGATTATGAGAAATACAAGGAGTTGAAGTAGGCTCCTTCCAACCGAGGACTACATGACTCTCCCCATATTATTTCCTTTAATCTCTCATTCCCTAGGAAGTATGTAGGTGGTAAAAATGACTATAATCGCCTAGGAAATATAGCCTCAGAGAGAGGTTAAATGATTTTTTTCCTTTGGCATATAGTGAAATATCTAGACCAAAGATCTGAAACAGAATCCAGTCTTCTTGTCTTTTGAGTGAAAATCCTATATTTCCTCAAATTGTTCACCCCCAGTCAATGCTTCCCCTCCTCTGTGGATTCATCATGACATGGGGTGAGTCTTGGCTGAACAAAAAGGCTGGAGTAAAAAATCTGACAGGTTTTGAGAAGTTAGACTTCAAGTAGGGATTTGGCAATGGACTCTCTGTCTATTAAAAACTAGTCTAGCTAAGCATGGAGAGGCTGAGCAACAGGAATTGGACCACCTGTTATATTTTTAATTGTGGTCATTAATAATTTTAAAAATGCTACATATGAATGAATGAAAAAAGCATTTAAGAATTGCTTACATTGTTCAAAGTTCTGTGATAAGCACTAGGGATATGACTAAGAAAACAGTTTCTTCTCACAGAGTTCACATTCTAATGGGAAGAGAATGCAATATATGGAAGGCTTCAGCTGCAAGTCAGATGGAAAGTTCCATTGTCCTTAGGGTATAGTATTGAAACAGATATTAATGGCTCTTTTTAATGTCATTTTCACTGATAAAATTATATTGGTCTCTGATGTTGAGCCATTTGATACTGCCAAAGATTTTAGTGGTAAGAACTTCCTTTTTTAGATCTTCAAAATATGTGGATGTAACACATGTAGGGACCGATGCCAGGCTGCTTCTTCATAGGATCTGATTCTTGGGATGTGGTTGTAGACATTGATCAGGAAGCATGACTAGACTCAAGGCTCCTGAGTTCATTTTTGTCCTGGGTTATCTACATCAGAGTTTAAGGGGACACGATGACTAACATGATGAGAGTAGTTTGACTTACTGGCACATCTGTTTCCTCTTTCTCCATCAGTGTTTTATGCTTTCATCTGAACTGGCTTATCAATCCTGCAGGTGGCAGTTGGCCAACAAATGGTGGGAATGGCTTCTCCTTCTCTACACAAGTCACCTTTTAGGATGGAACAACTCTAGGAGGGCTGAACTGTAAGCATGACTGATTGTGAGGTTGGGGGGAACCTCTACCAGAGGGCTCTTGTTTCTTGTTGGTAGAAGTCAGCAGATTATAAGGAGGTGATCCCTTTCTACACAATGAGTTCTCCCTTTATTGATGTCTACAGGGGTTGGACTGGAAGCAGCATTAGTGGTTTAGGGGACACTGGTGTTCTCAACACTCAGGTTCAGAGAGTTGAGAAGTCTCCATCAAAGTCTGAGGGAAGGTGGTGGTCATAATGGTAGCGATGGTTTGAATCACTTGATGCTTATTGTCTTAGGTCTTTCTCTCAGGAAAATCCCTTCCTGAATCAGCTGGCTTGCTTGCCCTGAGAGTAGCAATTCTTTGGTAGCTGTTGGCTTAAGTGACAATAATGAAAACTCAGTAGAATGTAAGTTGCTGGAGGAAGAGTCTCTTGTTTTTTTGTTTTGTTTTTTGTTTTGTCTTTGTAACTCTCTAGCACAGGGATTGGCCTAGAATAAAGATTTACAAATTCCTGTTGATTTGAATTTTGAAATATTAGAGTAAGATGAACAAAGTCTAGCCTTAATCTAGAGGGGTAATTTTTTTTCAAAAATAATGTCAGCTCAGGCTTTGACCTTAAATTCCCTTAATGAATAGAAATAATTCCCTAATCAACCACTATCTACTTATTGTTTTATGGACTTTTATTAATTTTGGAAATAGAAGCATGGGTCATGCCTGAAATTAAATGGGTCACAGCAGCAGGACTAGCCACCTTAGTTTTCTCAACTAATTCAATTTGTATACATACCTTAGTAAGTTGCATCCAGTGACTCAATTGTAATCAGTATTTATGGTTAAAAAGATTGGTCATCAGCTTGGCTATAATAACAGCTATCTGTTCTATACACTTTAAGACTTGCAAATTGTTATTTTATCCTAAAATATCTAGGAGGTCTAGTTTAAATGATGTGCCCATTGTCACACAGCTTTTAAGACTCTGAGATCACCTTTGAATTTATATCTTCCTGACTTCATGTCCAATACACTTTTCACTTTACCACATAGTTTCTGGGTATCATTTCTTTAGATTGGACAAGAAATGGAACTATGAATTCTTTGGTCTAAGGAAATCCTAGATGTGTGAACCCCTTCTCCCAATGATGATTAATACCTTCTCTGCAACTTGGAGGGTTGTTTAGAACACTGAGTACCATTTCTCCCTCTCTCCCCACTCCCTGCCTCTCTCAAATCTTCTCCTTCCCCTCAATTTGGCTCTAATCATCCTAAATTGTGTCATTCCAGACCAAGACCCATTTTCTGGCCAAGATTCTGTTAGATGTATTGTTGACATAGTCTCCGCTCATTAAAATGTAAGTTCTTTGCTTAAAACAACAATGACAACAACAAAAACTTTTATTTCTTGTGCTTAACACATAGTGAACTCTTAAATGTTTTAACTCATTTTTCGTAAAATATTTTGTATTTCTCATTCTTCTAAATCACAGCTTTAATTACCATAAATTCAAAACAGGGAAAGAGGTTTTAGAATCCTGAGGCTCTTGAATCTTTATTCAAAAGAGAAAATATGCTAAAGATTTCAACAGTAGTGAAATGGCCATTACACCCCTGATATACTTGGCAATCATGTGAATTGAGGAAGATAATATACATTTGCAGACTTTTTGTTAGAGGAGAGTAGTGGTTATTAAGGACTTGTCCTAATAGTTGTTACTATTGTTTTTACACTTGTCCTAGAGGAAGAATAGTAAACAAAAACAAATTGTGAGTAAGGCCCAATGATTCTCAGATTGATTATTGCATTCAAAATGTTTTGAACAGATAATTGAAGAAAATGTCCAAGAATATATTTGCTCTTATCCTCAGTTTGACAACAAGCACTTAGGGAACTAGAGGGACTGATTGAAGCAGTATAAATGGGATAGTGCAAATATCGAAGGGGAAATGTGGGTGATAATTTTGGACGAAAGTGTCTTGTATATAATAGGTAATGAATAAATAATTGTTGACATAAAATTTGTTGATAGAGAAATTCTATTCATGGGATTATAGAAATCAGAGCTAGAAGGGACCTTAGAGACTATAGGTTCTCTTGTAGAGATGAGTAAAATGAGGCGTGGAGAGACTGAATGGTTTGTCTGGGATTATAGAGTTTTTAAGTATCCAAGGAAGGATGTGAATCTGTCTGCCTGCCTCAAAGATGGATGCTTTAGCCATTACATCATGTTCCCTCTAAGGATCCTAAAGTTTAACCTGATTTTTGAATGTACAAATTTACAAATAAAGCTAATGACTACTTTAAAATTTTGTGTTTTGTGAAAGATAATGCTTGGGTAGTTGTCTTTAATTCAACATATTACTAAGAAGTGCATCTACTTTCTATTTCTTCTTATTTATATAACAATGTAACTGAAAAATATTACTTCTTAATTAAAATTAAGCTGAGTTAAATCATGATTGGTTGGATGATAAAACACTATATATATATATATATAT